>NC_092046.1:122067436-122349787 GCF_003086295.3 Arachis hypogaea | reverse complement strand
GGATATATCGGTTAGGATCACGGCTAAGGGTTTGAGGCCTTAGGAATCCGAGTTTAGAGTTTAGGGTTCCATGCTTACGGTTCAGGGTACACAGTCCACGGTTCGTTGTCCGGGATCATAGCTTAGGGGCCACGGCAAGGTGAGCCGGTCGGGTGGTTTCATGGTCTGGGGTCGTCAACGAGTTCACGGCTTCGGGTCCGGGTCCATGTGACTTAGGTTGGCCGGGTCGGGTTGACGGGGTTTCGGGTTTAGGGTTACCTGATTAGCGCTCCTGGTTTACGGTCCATGGCTTCTGGTGTACGCTCTGGGGTATGTCGGTTAGAGATCACGGCTTAGGGTTTGAGGGCTTAGGAATCTGGGTTTATGGTTTAGGGTTCCGTGCTTACGGTTCATGGTACACGGTCCAGAGTTTGTTGTCCAGGGGTTCATGGCTTAGGGGCCACGGCAAGGTGAGCCGGTCGGGTGGTTTCATGGTCCGGGGTCGTCAACAAGTTCATGGCTTCAGGTCTGGGTCCATGTGTCTTAGGTTGGCCGGGTCATTTTGTCGTGGTTTCAGATTTAGGGTTACCTGATTAGTGCTCCTGGTTTACGGTCCACGGCTTCTGGTGTACGCTCTGGGGTTTGCCGGTTAGGGATCATGGCTAAGGGTTTGAGGGCTTAGGAATCCGGGTTTAGGGTTTAGGGTTCCGTGCTTACAGTTCATGGTACACGGTCCACGGTTCGTTGTCCGGGGGTTCATGGCTTAGGGCACGCAAGGTGAGCCGGTCGGGTGGTTTCATGGTCCGGGGTCGTCAACGAGTTCATGGCTTCGGGTCTGGGTCCATGTGTCTTAGGTTGGCCGGGTCGTGTTGACATGGTTTCAGATTTAGGGTTACCTAATTAGCGGTCCTGGTTTACGGTCCACGGCTTCTGGTGTACGCTCTGGGGTTTGTCGGTTAGGGATCACGGCTAAGGGTTTTAGGGCTTAGGAATCCGGGTTTAGGGTTTAGGGTTTCGTGCTTACGGTTTATGGTACACGGTCCACGTTCGTTGTCCGGGGTTCATGGCCTAGGGGCCACGGCAAGGTGAGCCGGTCGGGTGGTTTCATGGTCCGGGGTCGTCAACGAGTTCATGGCTTCGGGTCCGGTCCATGTATCTTAGGTTGGCCGGGTCGGGTTGACGTAGTTTCGGGTTTAGGGTTACCTAATTAGTGCTCCTGATTTACGGTCCACGGCTTCTGGTGTTCGCTCTGGGGTATGTCGGTTAGGGATCACGGCTACGGGTTTGAGTGCTTAGGAATCCGGGTTTATGGTTTAGGGTTCCGTGGTTACAGTTCATTGTACACGGTTCACGGTTCGTTGTCCGGGGTTCATGGCTTAGGGGCCACGGCAAGGTGACCAGGTCGGGTGGTTTCATGGTCCGGGGTCGTCAACGAGTTCATGGCTTCGGGTCTGGGTCCATGTGTCTTAGGTTGGCCGGGTCAGGTTGACGTGGTTTCGGGTTTAGGGTTACCTGATTAGCGCTCCTGGTTTACGGTCCACGGCTTCTGGTGTACGCTCTGGGGTATGTCGGTTAGGGATCACAGCTAAGGGTTTGAGGGCTTAGGAATCCGGGTTTATGGTTTAGGGTTCCGTGCTTACGGTTCATGGTACACGGTCCACGGTTCGTTGTCCGGCGGTTCATGGCTTAGGGGCCACGGCAAGGTGAGCCGGTCGGGTGGTTTCATGGTCAGGGGTCGTCAACGAGTTCATGGCTTCGGGTCCGGGTCCATGTGTCTTAGGTTGGCCGGGTCAGGTTGACGTGGTTTCGGGTTTAGGGTTACCTGATTCGCGTTCCTGGTTTACGGTCCACGGCTTCTGGTGTACGCTCTTGGGTATGTCGGTTAGGGATCACGGCTAAGGGTTTGAGGGCTTAGGAATCCGGGTTTAGGGTTTAGGGTTTCGTGCTTACGGTTCATGGTACACGGTCCACGGTTTGTTGTCCGGGGGTTCATGGCTTAGTGGCGACGGCAAGGTGAGCCGGTCGGGTGGTTTCATGGTCCGGGGTCGTCAACAAGTTCACGGCTTCGGGTCCGGGTCCGTGTGACTTAGGTTGCCGGGTCGGGTTGACGTGGTTTCGGGTTTAGGGTTACCTGATTAGCGCTCCTGGTTTACGGTCCACGGCTTCTGGTGTACGCTCTGGGGTATGTCGGTTAGAGATCACGGCTATGGGTTTGAGGGCTTAGGAATCTGGGTTTAGGGTTTAGGGTTCCGTGCTTACGGTTCATGGTACACAGTCCACGGTTCGTTGTCCAGGGGTTCATGGCTTAGGGGCCACGGCAAGGTGAGCCAGTCGGGTGGTTTCATGGTCCGGGGTCGTCAACGAGTTCATGGCTTCGAGTCTGGGTCCATGTGTCTTAGGTTGGCCTGGTCGTTTTGACGTGGTTTCAGATTTAGGGTTATCTGATTAGCTGTCCTGGTTTACGGTCCACGGCTTCTGGTGTACGCTCTGGGGTTTGCCGGTTAGGGATCACGGCTAAGGGTTTGAGGGCTTAGGAATCCGGGTTTATGGTTTAGGGTTCCGTGCTTGCGGTTTATGCTACACGGTCCACGGTTCGTTGTCCGGGGGTTCATGGCTTAGGGGCCGCGGCAAGGTGAGCCGGTCGGGTGGTTTCATGGTCCGGGGTCGTCAACGAGTTCATGGCTTCGGGTCTGGGTCTTTGTGTCTTAGGTTGGCCGGGTCGTGTTGACGTGGTTTCAGATTTAGGGTTACCTGATTAGCGCTCCTGGTTTACGGTCCACGGCTTCTGGTGTACGCTCTGGGGTTTGTCGGTTAGGGAACACGGCTAAGGGTTTTAGGGCTTAGGAATCCGGGTTTAGGGTTTAGGGTTCCGTGCTTACGGTTCATGGTACACGGTCCACGGTTCGTTGTCCGGGGGTTCATGGCTTAGGGGCCACGGCAAGGTGAGCCGGTCGGGTGGTTTCATGGTCCGGGGTTGTCAATGAGTTCATGGCTTCGGGTCTGGGTCCATGTGTCTTAGGTTGGTCGGGTCGGCTTGACGTGGTTTCGGGTTTAGGGTTACTTGATTAGCGCTCCTGGTTTACGGTCCACGGCTTCTGGTGTACGCTCTGGGGTATGTCGGTTAGGGATCACGGCTAAGGGTTTGAGGGCTTAGGAATCCAGGTTTAGGGTTTAGGGTTCCGTGGTTACAGTTCATGGTACACGGTCCACGGTTCGTTGTCCGGGGTTCATGGCTTAGGGGCCACGGCAAGGTGACCCGGTCGGGTGGTTTCATGGTCCGGGGTTGTCAACGAGTTCATGGCTTCGGGTCCGGGTCCATGTGTCTTAGGTTGGCCGGGTCGGGTTGACGTGATTTCATGTTTAGGGTTTCCTGATTAGCGCTCCTTGTTTACGGTCCACGGCTTCTGGTGTACGCTCTGGGGTTTGCTGGTTAGGGATCACGGCTAAGGGTTTGAGGGCTTAGGAATCCGGGTTTAGGGTTTAGGGTTCCGTGCTTACGATTTATGGTACACGGTCCACGGTTCGTTGTCCGGGGGTACATGGCTTAGGGGCTACGGCAAGGTGAGCCGGTCGGGTGGTTTCATGGTCCGGGGTCGTCAACGAGTTCATGGCTTCGGGTCCGGGTCCATGTGTCTTAGGTTGGTCGGGTCGGGTTAACGTGGTTTCGGGTTTCGGGTTACCTGATTAGCGCTCCTTGTTTATGGTCCACGGCTTCTGGTGTACGCTCTGGGGTAAAGGTTGCGATGGCCTCAGTAGAGATACTTAATAAAGTGCCTCTATTGTTTAGGAAGTATATCCCTGATATCTCCACTATTCCCCTTAAATCAGGGAACAAATAAGCCTCTGCCTCAATCTCATATTCAAAGATTGTTGTTCAAGCCCTTACTTCATCTGATCTGGGCGGAAGTCTGAAAGTATAAAGCCAGGGAAGTCAGTAAGATTGACTGAAGACATGAAATGACGTAGGATGACAGACAAAGATTGAAAGCATGAATTCTATTAAGCAAGAGGCAAGGATCGAATGGAAGTCTCTTTGATTGGTTGATCTTATTCGTTATGCTTGTCCGAAGTAAGAGATTTTGACTACCTTGGTTTCTCCTTCGGTTAGGGATCACGGCTAAGGGTTTGAGGGCTTAGGAATCCGGGTTTAGGGTTTAGGGTTCCGTGCTTACGGTTCATGGTACACGGTTCACGGTTCGTTGTCCGGGGGTTCATGGCTTAGGGGCCACGGCAAGGTGAGCCGGTCGGGTGGTTTCATGGTCTGGGGTCGTTAACAAGTTCATGGCTTCGGGTCTGGGTCCATGTGTCTTAGGTTGGCCGGGTCGGGTTGACGTGGTTTCGGGTTTAGGTTTACCTGATTAGCACTCCTGGTTTACGGTTGATGAGACGCAGAAGCTGGTGAATTAAAAATTATTAAAATGGTTACGTTGCAAGTATAGTTCTTAACTCACCGAAAATCTGCCTATCAATTTAGAAGTATGTCACAGAGAGTTTGAATTAAAAATTACTGGGAGTTTTAAGTCCCAGGTCGTCTCCCATCGAGTTGCAGAAAAGTGTGCTATCTTATTAATCAGATGTTCCAAGAAGTTGAGCTAAGTAAATTGGAATGTAAATTGAGAAAATTTAAATAATATGAATAAAAGCCTTGACTGGGAGTTGATTGGTTGGAATTTCTACTATTGATGGAGTGATTGTAAGATTAATTTATAACTAATGGTTGTTCTGTTTGGTTATCCTTTACTAGGTAAGGGAAAGTCAAACAAGTTGGAATGCCAGATCTATTCACAAGTTGCAACCCACTTAGTTCAAAGGGATTGGTGTTGGTGACAGGATAGCAATCTAACATTTAACCCAATTACAAATTTTTTCTTCAATCCTTCCAACTCAAGAGTTCCTTTTAATCAACTCCCCATCAAGTAAAGAAACTACTCACACATTGTAAATAATAAATCCATAGCACATGAAAGGGAATTAAAAGAAGACATGATTATTGGAATTGAAATTGAATTAAAAAGAAATAATCCTTGCATTAATTAATCATAAAAGTATTCAAATAACAAAATTGAACAAAACAAAGAACATGGAAGAATAAAACCAAGTTGAGAAAACGAACTAGAATGACGAAGTCTTGATGAGGAAATAACTCTTCTCAATGTTCCAATGCTAAGACCAATTGAAAATTAAATTTCTAAAACCTAGAGAGAAAAACCTAAGAGAGTAAAACTAGATCTAAAACTGTCTCTGAATGAATGTGTTATTTGTTTTTGCATATTCTCTGATTCTAGTCTGCTGTTTCGGGCCGAGAACTGGGTCGAAATAGGGTCCAAAATCGCTACCAGCGAATTCTGCAGATTATGCAGATCGCACATGTCACGCGATCGCGTCATCTATGCGGACGCGTCATTCGCGCTTTTCCTTGCCACGCGTTCGCGTCGTCCACGCTACCGCGTCGCCAGAGCTTTTCCAATCCGCGCGGCCGCGTCACTGCGATTTGCTCTCCTTCGCGCGGTCGCGTGAACCATGCGACCGTGTCACTTCTAGCTGGTTATCTCCTCAAATTCTTGTGTTCCTTCCATTTTTGCTAGCTTCCTTTCCAATCTCCAACTCATTTATGCCCTGTAAAGTCTGAAACACTCAACAGACAGATCACGACATCGAATGGAATAAAGGAGAATTAAAATTAAATAATTAAAGTCTCTAGGAAGCAATTTTCAAACATGTAATAAATTCAGGAAGGAAATCTAAATACATGCTAATTTAATGAATAAGTGGGTAAGGATCATGATAAAACCACACAATTAAACACAATATAAATCATAAAATAGTGGTTTATCAACCTCCCCACACTTAAACATCAGCATGTCCTCATGCTTAATTGAAGGAGATAAGGAAATGAGCATGAACATGTAGAAACTCATGAAATGCAATGCAAGCCTATATGTATATAAATAAATGCAACTATATGATTCTTGTCCACTTGATCAAAAGTAAATAAGCTCTTTAAAACAATTACAAATCAAATTCCACTAATTTTATCATTACACAATAAAACAGATAAAAGTGCAAGAAGATAGCTCGTAAAAGCAGGGAACATGAAAATTCAAGCATTGAACCCTCACTGATAATGTATGTACGCTCTAATCTCTAGTGTATAGGGTGATCACTCTATCCTTCTCTAATCATGCTTTCTAACTTTTGTTCTTCTCCTAACCAATCAACAACAGTTAATATATCAATGCAAACATCATGAGGTCTTTTCAAGGTTGTAATGGGGCTAAGGTAAAGGTAATGATGTATATATATAAGGCTAAGTGAGCTAACAAAGTGAATCTTTGATTAGTCTAAGATCTCACCTAACATATACATACTCTATACAAGTTTAAAATCATACCTAGCTACCCATAATTCCCACTTTTGTATGATTCCCATACTCATGTACCAAAATTTTTTTCTTTTTGATTTATCACATGTGCATTGATTAACATTAACATTGGGATAATTTTTGTCCCCTTATTTATTTTATATAATTTTTATTATTTATTTATTTATTTATTTTTATTTTTTTTATTTTTTTTATTTTTTTTATAAAAGCAAACATAACGTATCAATGCACATAGATTCTTCATCATTTTCTAATTTGGTTTTTTTCTTTTCATGAGTAGGTTCCCAAATTCCCAATATTCAAATAAATTAAATACATTTTCTTATTACCCAATGTTCCCACACTTTAGTTGATACACAATTTCTATCTTAAGCTAACCAAAGATTCACTTGGAATTTTTAATTTGTTTTTCTGCTTAAGGCTAGTAATGTGGTTATAGAACAAGGGGGATTAAAAGCTCAAGGGGCTAACAAAGGTGATGTAAAAGGTAGGCTTATTTGGGATAAGTGAGTTAATAACAAATAATGGCCTCAATCATGTGCAAGCATGTGAATATAATAAATATTGGACATATAAGATAAAACAAAATATAGATTACAATCATAGAGAAGTAAACACGCAAGAATGAAATAATTATGGTTAAATAATGTAACCATTCATAAAGGCTCAAATCTTTCACAGGTTGTGTGTTCTTTAACTCAAATATCATGTTCCAAATACAACTCAAGCAAATTTATCATAAGAATTTTGAAAAATTAGTGAAATTTTGTTCCAAAGATAGATTTTAAAAGAAACTTATTGTCTTTTTAGTCAAGTAGAACATGCATGCAACTATCCTAACCTATGCAATTTATTCTATTCTATAAAGGAAAGAAAATCTAACTAAAATATCCTGATTATTGGTGCTAGCGAAGAGAAATTACCTCCGGAAGTTAGGTACTGACCGACCTCCCCACACTTAAGGCTTTGCACCGTCTTCGGTGCCATCTGTCAGGAACAGGGGTGGGCTGGTAGCAGTATCTCCATCATCGGGACCGTCATGGCTCCCTGTGCTAGTAAAGGAAGTGGAATCCGGGGTATCTGAGTCTCTGAAGTGTCCCTTGAGTAGCTCCTTGAGGTGTTTGAATCGGCGTTCGTTACGGCGCTCTCTCATCTTTGCTTTCTGTTCTTGCCGATCCAACCGTTCGATTATCTGCTGGAACAATTTCTCAGTTGTAGATGCTTGTAGTGTTGAAGAAGGGTTATCTGCAACTGGAGCAGTAGGAAGGCTTGTAGTGGCTGTTGAGAGTCTGAGGTATTTCCCGTTAGGGACATACTGATCATCCCTTGGAAGCACGGCTTTGGTGTCCCCAGCTCTGTAGGAGACTCCGGCTGCTGAGACAAGATCTGAGACCAAGGCGGGGAAAGGTAAGCTGCCCGCAATTTGTACGTGTTTCATAGCATTCCGGATATGTCTTGAGAGATTCAGAGGTTGGTCTGTAAGGATGCACCATAGTAGAACAGCCATGTCCGCAGTGAAGGAGGACTCATGAGTGCTCGGAAAGACGTAATTGGACATGATCTGTGCCTATATGCGAGCCTCCAAGGTAAGTGCTGAAGCCAAGATTCCCTTAGGGCGGGTACTGTGGTATCCGTAGATCCAACGGCTACTAGGTGCTGCAATGATTCCGAGAACGGAATCCCAGTCAAATTGGTATCTCTGGCGCTGAAGGGCGGCTTCTTGAAAAGTGTCCATTCCTGCTGGAATAGGGGGAAGACTCAGAGCTTGCTGAATGGCCTCTTCTGTGATGGGGACTTACTTCTGTCGGACATAAACAGACTGCAGGGTCGGTATGTAGAAGTTGGAGTAGAACTCAACTACCCAAGAAAGATTGACCTGCCTTGGCTGTCTCCGTAGGAAACCCCATTGTCTTCGCTCAATTTGCAGCTCAACAAAGGTGGCAATATTGGACGGGAGGATAAGAAGGTATTCATTGTTATAGTTCCTTTCTGCCAGGATAGGGAACATCTGCTCACAGTAGCGATTGGAAAATTGCGCAGCGTCCTTTGCTGGAAAGGCTTTTTCCTTTTCGTCAACCTTTATTATCCTCTTAACTCGTTTTGTTGAGGGCTTGACTGCGGTGGAAGAAGGCTCTGCCACTAATGCTCTTTTAGTTCCTCTTCTTGCTGGTGGTTTGGAAGTTGCTTTCTCCTTTCCTTTTTTGGTGGCCATCCTGAAAGAAGGGAAGAGAAAGAAAATTAAATTTAAAGAGATATACAGCAAGGAAGGAAACGGAAAAGAGGGTGATGGATGCACATTAAGATATGCTGACATTATCACATGCTCACGAGTACGTGTGAGAAGCCAACAATGGAAAATAGCTATTGCATATAAAGACAAATGAATGCAAGGTGTTTATTGGCATGCTGACAAAGGGCATGAGTAGCATAGACCAAGCAATACTTTGTAACAAACCATCACGTTTGTATTGACAATTAAATTTAATTAATATAATAATAAGGAGAATTTGTGAAAAGCAAGCATTGAATAGTAGAGTAAAGTAATGTAGAAAAGTGCATAGGGCTATATAGGTTTTTTCACAAACACATGGCATGCATGGTAAATAAGATATAAAAAGTATGAAATTGAACATGCAAGCAATCCCTTAAAAATAATAATAATTGTCAAATAAATTGTAACAAGTCACAAGCATATAATGAGGGATAATGACTCAAAAAATTTCTAGCACCATGTAAAAAGGGAAAGAAGAAGATGAAAAATAAAATAAAAAAGTGAAAAGAAAAAGGAAAGAAAAAGAAAATAAAAATGTATATAATATAATAAGAATGATGGAAAAGAGAAGAAGGAAGAAGAAAGTAAAACCTCATTAATGGTGGTGAGAGGGATAGAGAGTGAAAGGTGAGATAGAAGGGGGAAGGGGGAAGGAAGAAATAAGGAGGGAAAAGAAAAATTAGGATTTGGGGGAGAGAAAGATAAGATATGTGGCAATTTTAGGTTGAGCTGTGCGGTGCATGCGACGCAGCCGCGTGGGGCACGCGTTCGCGTGGGTGCGCGTCAGGTAAGGGGACGCGATCGCGTCGGTCACGCGGTCGCGTGACCCATGTTACGCTGCTGGCGCGAGTGCAGCCTCGCTCCAGCACAACTCTCTGTTCATTTTAATTTAATTGCCAAATTGGGGTGATGCGATCACGTGGGTCACGCGACCGCGTGAGGGTGCGTCAGAAAATAGATGACGCGGCCACGTCGGCGACGCGGTCGCCTGACAAGGATTGTGCCTCCAGCACCAATCCAGCATCATGCTCGTACAAAATGTTGATGTGCACCCTTTTACGTCGAAAACTCAGGGCACGCGGCCGCGTGGGGCACGCGGTCGCGTGGGAGGCCATGATTCCCATGCGACGTGAACGCGTCAGGGACGCAGTCGCGTGGGCCGATTTGTGCCATTGGCACGCCTCCAGCTACACTCCAGCCGGACTCTCTGTTCATTTATTTGTTTTCTCCACCCCCTTTGCGACGCGGACGCGTCGCTGATGCGATCGCGTCGCGTGTCAAAAAAAATTTTTTTTTTAATGAAATATAAAGACATGTAAATGAAAGAGCATGAAAGCACTAATAAAGAGAAGAGTTATGATAGAAGAAAAACTAAAAGTGAAGAAAAGGACGATCATACCGCGGTGGGTTGTCTCTCACCAAGCACTTTGCTTTAACGTCCGTAAGTTGGACGCTCCACTAGCTCAATCTGCTGCGATGTGGGGATCTTCCAAGTGGAAGATCTCCAGCTCTTTATTTTTCTGCACCTTCTCACCATGGTACAGCTTCAGGCATTGGCCATTAACCTTAACAAGTTCAGAGCTTGAAGGATGGCTTAGGTGATAAACTCCGTACGGTTCAGCCTTCTCTACTCTGTATGGACCTTCCCATTTTGATCTCAACTTACCTGGCATGAGCCTTAGTCAAGATTTGTAAAGGAGGATAAAATCTCCAGGTTGGAACTCTTTCTTTTTGATGTTTTGATCATGCATAGCCTTCATCTTTTTCTTGTATATTCTGGAGTTCTCATAAGCTTCTAGGCGAAGGTTCTCCAGTTCCTGCAGTTGCAACTTCCTTTCAGCTCCGGCATTCTCAATTCCCATGTTGCACTCCTTAACTGCCCAGAAGGCTCTGTGTTCTATTTCAACTGGGAGATGACAAGCTTTTCCGTAAATTAAGCGGAAGGGACTCATCCCAATGGGTGTCTTGTATGCTGTTCTGTATGCCCACAGTGCATTTTGTAGCCTGGTGCTCCAGTCTTTTCTATGAGGCTTTACTATCTTTTGCAAGATACGCTTAATTTCTCTGTTTGACACCTCGGCTTGCCCATTAGTTTGGGGATGGTAAGCTGTTGCAACTTTATGGATTATCCCATGCTTCTTCATCAATCATGTTAGTCTCCTGTTACAAAAATGGGTGCCTTGATCGCTCACGATCGCTCGTGGTGATCCAAAGCGACATATAATATGGTTTCTCACAAAGGAAACAATAGTGTTAGCATCATCAGTGTGGGTAGGAATTGCTTCCACCCATTTAGAAACATAATCCACAGCTAACAGTATATAAAAATATCCATTAGAATTTGGAAATGGACCCATGAAGTCAATGCCCCAAACATAAAAAATTTCACAGAAGAGCATATATTGTTGAGGCATTTCATCCCTCTTGGATATATTACCAAATTTCTGGCATGGGGGGCAAGATTTACAAAACTCAGCAGCGTCTCTAAAAAGAGTAGGCCACCAGAATCCGCAGTCTAAGATCTTTCTAGCTGTTCTTTGAGGGCCAAAATGTCCTCCACTCTCAGATGAGTGACAGGCCTCTAAAATGGACTGGAATTCTGATTGAGGCACACAACGTCTAATTATCTGGTCAGCGCCACATCTCCATAAATATGGGTCATCCCGTATATAATATTTAGACTCGCTTTTCAGCTTGTCTCTTTGGTGTTTAGAAAAATGTGGAGGAAATGTGCGGCTAACTAAATAATTAGCGATAGGTGCATACCAAGGGACTACCTCGGATACTGCTTGCAGGTTGTCAAAAGGAATATTATCATCTATAGGAGTAGAATCATCCTTAATATGTTCAAGGCAACTCAAGTGGTCTGCTACTAAATTCTGATTACCACTCCTATCCTTTATTTCTAAATCAAATTCTTGTAACAGCAGTATCCAACGTATAAGTCTTGGTTTGGATTCCTTTTTAGCTAATAGATACTTTAGAGCTGCATGGTCCGAATACACTACTACTCTAGTACCAAGTAAATAAGCTCGGAATTTATCCAGAGCAAAAACAATAGCAAGAAGCTCCTTCTCAGTAGTAGTATAATTGGACTGGGCAGTGTCTAAAGTCTTAGACGCATAGGCAATAACAAAAGGATCCTTACCTTCACGCTGAGCCAGTGCTGCTCCTACGGTATGGTTGGAAGCATCGCACATGATTTCAAACGGCTGACTCCAGTCTGGCCCTCTCACAATTGGGGCTTGAGTTAGAGCAGTCTTCAGATTATCAAACGCTTGTTTGCAATCCTCACTGAACTCGAACTCAATATCCTTCTGCAGTAATCTGGATAAGGGAAGTGCCACCTTACTAAAGTCCTTAATAAATCTCCTGTAGAAACCTGCATGGCCAAGGAACGAACGGACTTCCCTCACAGAAGAGGGGTAAGGTAAACTAGAAATAACATTCACCTTTGCTGGGTCTACAGAAATGCCATTATTAGATACCACATGTCCCAATACAATCCCTTGTTTTACCATAAAGTGACATTTTTCGAAATTCAATACAAGGTTTGTGTTAACACATCTATCTAATACTCTAGATAATCCCTCTAAGCAAAGGTTAAAAGAATCACCATAAACGCTAAAATCGTCCATAAAAACTTCCATACAGTCCTCAATAAGATCAGAGAAAAGACTCATCATGCACCTTTGGAAGGTGGCTGGTGCATTGCACAAGCCAAAGGGCATTCTCTTATAAGCATAAGTCCCAAAAGGACATGTAAAAGTAGTCTTTTCCTGATCCTCAGGAGCTATATGAATCTGGAAATAACCTGTGTAACCATCTAAAAAGCAATAATGTGATTTACCTGACAGGCGATCCAGCATTTGATCAATGAATGGAAGTGGGTAGTGATCCTTACGGGTAGCTTGGTTGAGACGCCTGTAATCAATGCAGACTCTCCAAGCATTTTGAACTCTAGTTGCTATGAGCTCTCCATGCTCACTCTTCACTGTAGTGACTCCAGATTTCTTGGGCACCACTTGTACTGGGCTTACCCATTCACTGTCTGAAATGGGATATATGATACCTGCATCCAATAGTCTGGTCACTTCCTTTTTGACAACTTCCAAGATGGTGGGATTCAATCTTCTTTGGGGTTGACGGACAGGTCTTGCTCCCTCTTCTAAAAATATTCTGTGCTCACATACTTGAGGGTTGATTCCCACTATGTCTGCCAAACTCCACCCAATTACCTTCTTATGCTTCCTCAGTACATCAAGTAACTGCTCTTCTTGTTGAGAAGTCAGTTCCCTTGCAATAATAACCGGAAGCTTCTGCTCATCCTCAAGATAAGCATATTTGAGATATGGAGGGAGAGGTTTTAATTCTAACTTTTGATCATGGGCGGGCTCTGGATTATCTGGGGCTTGTGAAAATGGCGAAGTGCTCCCATTGTCAGTTAAGAGGGTCCCCACACTTGGACCTTGTCCAATATGCCTCTCTTCAAACTCTTCCTTTTGAACTTCAGCCACACTTTCGTCTATGACATCACACTGGAAGATAGAACGATCTTCTGGGGGGTTGTCAATGACTCCATTCAGATTAAAGATTACTATGCGGCCATCTATTTCAAAGGAGTATGTTCCTGAAAAAGCATCCAATTTGAATTTTGATGTCTTCAGGAATGGTCTTCCAAGTAGGATTGATGATGGCTTATCTGAATCATTGTGGGGCATCTCCAAGATATAAAAATCAGTGGCAAATGTGAGCCCTTTAATGTTCACCAAAACATCTTCAGCAACTCCAGCCACTGTAATAATGCTTTTATCTGCTAACACAAAACGAGCTGCCGACCTTTTTAAGGGAGGGAGCCTCAAAACATCATATATAGACAAATGCATTATACTGACACATGCTCCTAAATCACACATGCAATCATAAATTACTACACCACCAATAGTACAACTAACTATGCAAGGACCTGGATCACTACATTTTTCAGGTAATCCTCCCATTAAAGCAGATATAGAACTACCTAAAGGAATAGTTTCTAATTCATTAATTTTGTCTTTATGGATACATAAGTCTTTTAGAAACTTTGCATATTTAGGTACCTGCTGAATAACATCAAAAAGGGGAACAGTTACCTCAACCTTTTTGAATATCTCTACCATTTTAGGATCGGGTTCCAGCTGCTTCCTGAGCTTTCTTGCAAGTTGTGGAAATGGAATCGGAGTGGTGTTTTCTGTGGTGCATGCGCTTTTTGGTGCTTCCTCCTGTGGTTGAGCTATCTCTTCTTCAGCTATGTCCTGTATATCCTCTTCCTCTTCAACATCTTCGATTTCTACCACCTCTTCAGCTGAGGCGTATTCTGGTGAGCTTGGTTCCTCCTGATTCCTCTCCTGCAGTGTGGTTCCGGACCTCAGAGTGATGACATTAATACCTCCCTTTGGGTTGGGTAATAGTTGAGAGGGGATTCCAGTGGTGCTGGAAGGTTGGTTATTGGAGTTTTGTGCTGATCCAAACTGTGTCATAAAAGCTTGCATAGTAGAGGAGAGACCATTCAGACTGGCATTAATACTATTCATGATGTTGTTTTCCATGGTCTGTTGTCTTTTCTCAAAAGATTGTAGTAGATCTTCATTAGAAGATAATGAAGAATGAGTAAATTGAGAGGTCTGCTGCTGATTATTCTGTGGTCCTTGGTTCTGCCTCAGGTGAGGTGCTCTGTAAGGTTGATTTTGCTGCCTGTTGTTGTTATTGTTCCACCTCTGATTTCTCTGATTATCTCTGCCTCCTCTGTTATTGTTGTCCCTCTAATTCTGGTTTGAATTGTCCTGCCATCCATGGTTATTATTTCCACTTTGATTGTACCCTTGGTTGGGGCGGTCATAGAAGTTGTGAGTGGATGCCACCATGTTGTCTTCTTGTTGGAGCTGCGGGCATTCATCAGTGTAATGGCTATAATTAGCACAGATTCCACAAATTCTTTGTGGGACTAGTTGTTGGTTTTGCTGTGGTGGAGGAGGTTGAGCTTGCTGAGCTTGTTGATTCAACTGCATTTGTTTCAACAAGTTGGTCATTTCATAGATGCTTTGAGTTAGCACAGCAGTCTCTCTGCTAGAAGATACTTCTGCAACAGCTTTTGAACGGCCTTGCTTTTGTCTGTGGTTTCTAGTGGATTCAGCTAAATCACTGATCAATTGCCAAGCTTCATCAGTGGTCTTGTACTTCTTCATAGACCCATTGCTGGCACTTTTCAGTATGGTCTTATCTTGGGGCCTCATACCCTGTGTAATATAGCTGAGTAGCACGATCTTGTCAATCATGTGGTGGGGGCATACTTCCAGAAGATTATTGAAGCGCTTCCAGTATTCAAAGAGAGTCTTCTTGTCATCCTGAACAATTGTGGAGATATCCTTCCTTAGCTTATCAGTAACTTCAGATAGAAAGAATTTCTTCAGAAACTCCTTTTTGAGTGTATCCCAGTTAGATACATTTGCTAGAGGTTGAGTGTAGTACCACTCTCTTGCTTTTCCCTCAAGAGAAAACGGAAAAGCTTTTAGCAGAATTGAAGTTTCATCAGTGCCATCACGCCTGACAGTAGAACAGGCTACCTGGAAATCTCTCAAGTGCTTGATAGGCTCTTGAGCAGGTAGGCCATGAAACTTGGGCATCAAATTTAGCAGTGCAGGCTTTATTTCAAAATCTGTAGCTACCGCCAGATGATGCGCTTGAAACAGTTGCATTGTAAAATTAGGGGCTCCTTCCTCCTGGATGGTAACTCTCCTAGCTGCCATGTTTTCTGCACATAAAACAACCGAATCAGTAGAACGGGGGCTGTTTTCTTCCTCAGATTCACTTTCAGATCCGCCCTCAGAGCGGGCTAACCGACGCTGTTCTCGCCTTATTCGTGAAATTGTCCTTTCAATTTCAGGATCGAATATTAGCAAGCGCGGATCAGGAAGTGAACGCGTCATTTGACAGAAGAAACATGTAGCTCATAGTAGCAAAATAAAATAAAATGCAAATAAATAAATTCTAATTAATAAATTAGCACTCTATTGCAACTCCCCGGCAACGGCGCCAAAAATTGATGAGACGCAGAAGCTGGTGAATTAAAAATTATTAAAATGGTTACGTTGCAAGTATAGTTCTTAACTCACTGAAAATCTGCCTATCAATTTAGAAGTATGTCACAAAGAGTTTGAATTAAAAATTACTGGGAGTTTTAAGTCCCAGGTCGTCTCCCATCGAGTTGCAGAAAAGTGTGCTATCTTATTAATCAGATGTTCCAAGAAGTTGAGCTAAGTAAATTGGAATGTAAATTGAGAAAATTTAAATAATATGAATAAAAGCCTTGACTGGGAGTTGATTGGTTGGAATTTCTACTATTGATGGAGTGATTGTAAGATTAATTTATAACTAATGGTTGTTCTGTTTGGTTATCCTTTACTAGGTAAGGGAAAGTCAAACAAGTTGGAATGCCAGATCTATTCACAAGTTGCAACCCACTTAGTTCAAAGGGATTGGCGTTGGTGACAGGATAGCAATCTAACATTTAACCCAATTACAAATTTTTTCTTCAATCCTTCCAACTCAAGAGTTCCTTTTAATCAACTCCCCATCAAGTAAAGAAACTACTCACACATTGTAAATAATAAATCCATAGCACATGAAAGGGAATTAAAAGAAGACATGATTATTGGAATTGAAATTGAATTAAAAAGAAATAATCCTTGCATTAATTAATCATAAAAGTATTCAAATAACAAAATTGAACAAAACAAAGAACATGGAAGAATAAAACCAAGTTGAGAAAACGAACTAGAATGACGAAGTCTTGATGAGGAAATAACTCTCCTCAATGTTCCAATGCTAAGACCAATTGAAAATTAAAATTCTAAAACCTAGAGAGAAAAACCTAAGAGAGTAAAACTAGATCTAAAACTGTCTCTGAATGAATGTGTTATTTGTTTTTACATATTCTCTGACTCTAGTCTGCTGTTCCGAGCCGAGAACTGGGTCGAAATAGGGTCCAAAATCGCCCCCAACGAATTCTGCAGATTATGCAGATCGCACATGTCACGCGATCGCGTCATCCATGCGGACGCGTCATCCATGCGGACGCGTCATTCGCGCTTTTCCTTGCCACGCGTTCGCGTCGTCCACGCTACTGCGCCGCCAGAGTTTTTCCAATCCGCGCGGCTGCGTGAGCCATGCGGCCGCGTCACTGCAATTTGCTCTCCTTCGCGCGGTCGCGTGAACCATGCGACCGCGTCACTTCTCGCTGGTTATCTCCTCAAATTCTTGTGTTCCTACCATTTTTGCTAGCTTCCTTTCCAATCTCTAACTCATTTATGCCCTGTAAAGTCTGAAACACTCAAAAGACAGATCACGGCATCGAATGAAATAAAGGAGAATTAAAATTAAATAATTAAAGTCTCTAGGAAGCAGTTTTCAAACATGTAATAAATTCAGGAAGGAAATCTAAATGCATGCTAATTTAATGAATAAGTGGGTAAGGATCATGATAAAATCACACAATTAAACACAATATAAATCATAAAATAGTGGTTTATCAACGGTCCACGGCTTCTGGTGTACACTCTGGGATATATCGGTTAGGGATCACGGCTATGGGTTTGAGGGCTTAGGAATCTGGGTTTAGGGTTTAGGGTTCCGTGCTTACGGTTCATGGTACACGGTCCACGGTTCGTTGTCCGGGGGTTCATGGCTTAGGGGCCACGGCAAGGTGAGCCGGTCGGGTGGTTTTATGGTCCGGGGTCGTCAACGAGTTCATGGCTTCGGGTCTGGGTCCATGTGTCTTAGGTTGGCCGGGTCGTTTTGACGTGGTTTCAGATTTCAGGTTACCTGATTAGCGCTCCTAGTTTACGGTCCACGGCTTCTGGTGTATGCTCTGGGGTTTGCCGGTTTGGGATCACGGCTAAGGGTTTGAGGGCTTAGGAATCCGGGTTTAGGGTTTAGGGTTCCGTGAGTACGGTTCATGGTACACGGTCCATGGTTTGTTGTCCGGGGGTTCATGGCTTAGGGGCCACGGCAACGTGAGCCGGTCGGGTGGTTTCATGGTCCGGGGTCGTCAATGAGTTCATGGCTTCGGGTCTGGGTCCATGTGTCTTAGGTTGGCCGGGTCGTGTTGTCGTGGTTTCAGATTTAGGGATACCTGATTAGCGCTCCTGGTTTACGGTCCACGGCTTCTGGTGTACGCTCTGGGGTTTGTCGGTTAGGGATCACGGCTAAGGGTTTTAGGGCTTAGGAATCCAGCTTTAGGGTTTAGGGTTCCGTGCTTACGGTTCATGGTACACGGTCCACGGTTCGTTGTCCGGGGGTTCATGGCTTAGGGGCCACAGCAAGGTGAGCCGGTCAGGTGGTTTCATGGTTTGGGGTCGTCAACGAGTTCATGGCTTCCGGTCCGGGTCCATGTGTCTTAGGTTTGCCGGGTCGGGTTGACGTGGTTTCGGGTTACCTGATTAGTGCTCCTGGTTTACGGTCCACGGCTTCTGGTGTACGCTCTGGGGTTTGTCGGTTAGGGATCACGGCTAAGGGTTTGAGGGCTTAGGAATCCAGGTTTAGGGTTTAGGGTTCCGTGCTTACAGTTCATGGTACACGGTCCACGGTTCGTTGTCCGGGGGTTCATGGCTTCGGGGCCACGGCAAGGTGAGCCGGTCCGGTAGTTTCATGGTCCGGGGTCGTCAACGAGTTCATGGCTTCGGTTCTGGGTCCATGTGTCTTAGGTTGGCCGGGTCGGGTTGACGTGTTTTCAGATTTAGGGTTACCTGATTAGCGCTCCTGATTTACGGTCCACGGCTTCTGGTGTACGCTCTGGGGTATGTCGGTTAGGGATCACGACTAAGGGTTTGAGGGCTTATAAATCTGGGTTTAGGGTTTAGGGTTCCGTGCTTACGGTTCATGGTACACAATCCACGGTTTGTTGTCCGGGGGATCATGGCTAAGTGGACACGGCAAGGTGAGCCGGTCGGGTAGTTTCATGGTCTGGGGTCGTCAACGATTTCATGGCTTCGGGTCCGGGTCCATGTGTCTTAGGTTGGCTGGGTCGTGTTGACGTGGTTTCAGATTTAGGGTTACCTGATTAGCGCTCCTGGTTTAGGGTCCACGGCTTCTGGTGTATGCTCTGGGGTTTGTCGATTAGGGATCACGGCTAAGGGTTTGAGTGCTTAGGAATCCGGGTTTAGGGTTTAGGGTTCCGTGCTTACGGTTCATGGTACACGGTCCACAGTTCGTTGTCCGGGGGTTCATGGCTTAGGGGCCACAACAAGGTGAGCCGGTCGGGTGGTTTCATGGTCCGGGGTCGTCAACGAGTTCAAGGCTTCGGGTCCAGGTCCATGTGTCTTAGGTTTGCCGGGTCGGGTTGACGTGGTTTTGGGTTTCGGGTTACTTGATTAGCGCTCCTGGTTTACGGTCCACGGCTTCTGGTGTACGATCTGGGGTTTGTCGGTTAGGGATCACGCCTAAGGGTTTGAGGGCTTAGGAATCTAGGTTTAGGGTTTAGGGTTCCGTGCTTACGGTTCATGGTACACGGTCCACGGTTCGTTGTCCGGGGGTACATGGCTTAGGGGCCACGGCAAGGTGAGCCGGTCGGGTGGTTTCATGGTCCGGTGTCGTCAACGAGTTCATGGCTTCGGTTCTGGGTCCATGTGTCTTAGGTTGGCCGGGTCGGGTTGACGTGTTTTCAGATTTAGGGTTACCTGGTTAGCGATCCTGATTTACGGTCCACGGCTTCTGGTGTACGCTCTGGGGTATGTCGGTTAGGGATCACGGCTAAGGGTTTGAGGGCTTAGGAATCCGGGTTTAGGGTTTAGGGTTCCGTGGTTATGGTTCATGGTACACGGTCCACGGTTCGTTGTCCGGGGGTTCATGGCTTAGTGGCATGGCAAGGTGAGCCAGTCGGGAGGTTTCATGGTCCGGGGTCGTCAACGAGTTCATGGCTTCGGGTCCAGGTCCATGTGTCTTAGGTTGGCCGGGTCGGGTTGACGTGGTTTCGGGTTTAGGGTTACCTGATTAGCACTCCTGGTTTATGGTCCACGGCTTCTGGTGTACGCTCTGGGGTATGTCGGTTAGGGATCACGGCTAAGGGTTTGAGGGCTTAGGAATCCGGGTTTAGGGTTTAGGGTTCCGTGCTTACGGTTCATGGTACACGGTCCACGGTTCATTGTCCGGGGGTTCATGGCTTAGGGTCCCCGGTGGTGCACGAAATTGTGATCATCAATGGCACCAATATCTTGGTACGCACAATTGTAATCTCAACTCTTTGTCACAACTCCGCACAACTAACCAGCAAATGCACTGAGTCGTCCAAGTAATAAACCTTACGTGAGTAAGGGTCGATCCCACGGAGATTGTCGGCTTGAAGCAAGCTATGGTCACCTTGTAAATCCCAGTCAAGTGGATTCAAATGGTTATGGAGAATTGATAATTAAAAGATGAATAAAACATAAAATAAGATAAAGATACTTATGTAATTCATTGGTAGGAATTTCAGATAATCGTATGAAGATTCTTTGTTCCTTCTGAACCTCTGTTTTCCTATTGCCTTCATCCAATCATTCATACTCCCTTCCATGGCAAGCTGTATGTTGGGCATCACCGTTGTCAATGGCTACTTCCTGTCCTCTCATTGAAAATGGTCCAAATGCGCTGTCACCGCACGGCTAATCTGCTGTTGGTTCCCGATCATGTTGGAATAGGATCCATTGATCCTTTTGCATCTGTCACTACGCCCAACACTCGCGAGTTTAAAGCTCGTCATAGTCATCCCTTCCCAGATCCTACTCGGAATACCACAGACAAGGTTTAGACTTTCTGGAACTCAGGAATGGCCGCCAATGATTCTAGCCTATACCACGAAGTTTCTAATCTTAGATTAGAAACCCAAGAGATACATACTCAATCTTGATTGCATGTAGAACGGAAGTGGTTGTCAGGCACGTGTTCATAAGTGAGAATGGTGATGAGTGTCACGGATCATCACATTCATCATGTTGAAGAACGAATGGATATCTTAGAATAGAAATAGGCTTGAGTCGAATAGAAAAACAATAGTACTTTGCATTAATTCATGAGGAACAGCAGAGCTCCACACCTTAATCTATGGTGTGTAGAAACTCCACCGTTGAAAATACAAAATTGATAATGGTGATCATTTGCTTCGGCCCCAGAAAGGGAACTAGAAGAACCAAGATGAAAATACAATAGCAAAAGGTCCTATTTATAGAGAACTAGTAGCCTAGGGTTTACAGAAATAAGTAATTAATGCAGAGATCTTCTTCTGGGCCCACTTGGTGTGTGCTTGGGCTGAGCATTGAAGCTTCCATGTGTAGAGACTTTTCTTGGAGTTAAACGCCAGCTTTTGTGCCAGTTTGGGCATTTAACTCTAGCTTTTATGCCAGTTCTGGCGTTTTAACGCCAGAATTTCTATGCTGACTTAGAACGCCGGTTTGGGCCATCAAATCTCCGGCAAAGTATCAACTATTATATATTGCTGGAAAGCCCAGGATGTGTACTTTCCAACTCAATTGAGAGCGCACCAATTGGGCTTCTGTAGCTCCAGAAAATCTACTTCGAGTGCAGGAAGGTCAGAATCCAACAGCATCTGCAGTCCTTTTTCAGCCTCTGAATCAGATTTTTGCTCAGGTCTCTCAATTTCAGCCAGAAAATACCTGAAATCACAGAAAAACACACAAAATCATAGTAAAGTCTAGAAATGTGATTTTTATTTAAAAACTAATAAAAATATAATAACAACTAACTAAAATATACTAAAAACATACTAAAAACAATGCCAAAAAGCGTATAAATTATCCGCTCATCATAACACCAAACTTAAATTGTTGCTTGTCCCCAAGCAACTGAAAATCAAATAGGATAAAAAGAAGAGAATATACTATAAATTCTAAAATATCAATGAAACTTAGCTCCAATTAGATGATTGGGACTAGTAGCTTTTTGCCTCTGAACAGTTTTGGCATCTCACTTTATCCTTTGAAGTTCAGGATGATTGGCATCTATAGGAACTCAGAATTCAGATAGTGTTATTGATTCTCCTAGTTCAGTATGTTGATTCTTGAACATAGTTACTTCATGAGTCTTGGCCGTGACCCTAAGCATTTTGTTTTCCAGTATTACCACCGGATACATAAATGCCACAAACACATAACTGGGTGAACCTTTTCAGATTGTGACTCAGCTTTGCTAGAGTCCCCAATTAGAGGTGTCCAGAGATCTTAAGCACACTCTTTTTTTTTTGCTTTGGACCACGACTTTAACCGCTCAGTCTCAAGCTTTTCACTTGACACCTTCACACCCCAAGCACATGGTTAGGGACAGCTTGGTTTAGCCACTTAGGCCAGGATTTTATTCTTGTGGGCCCTCCTATCCACTGATGCTCAAAGCTTTGGATCCTTTTTATTTTACCCTTGCCTTTTGGTTTAAAGGGCTATTGGCTTTTTCTGCTTGCTTTTTCTTTTTCTTTCTTTTTTTTCTTTTTTTTTCGCCAATTTTTTTTCTCTTCTTTTTTTTTTCCGCAAGCTTTTCACTGCTTTTTCTTGCTTCAAGAATCATTTTTATGATTTTTTAGATTATTAATAATATTTTTCCTTTTTCATCATTCTTTCAAGAGCCAACAATTTTAACATTCATAAACAACAAATTCAAAAAATATGCACTGTTCAAGCATTCGTTCAGAAAACAAAAAGTATTGTCACCACATCAAAATAATTAAACTAGTTTCAAGGATGAATTCGAAATCATGTACTTCTTGTTCTTTTGTGATTAAAACATTTTTCTTTTAAGAAAGGTGATGGATTCATAGGACATTCATAGCTTTAAGACATAGACACTAAGACACTAATGATCATGTAATAAAGATACAAACAAAGATAAACATAAAGCATAATTTTCGAAAAACAGAAAATAAAGAACAAGGAGATTAAAGAACGGGTCCACCTTAGTGATAGCGGTTTGTTCTTACTCTTGAAGATCTTATGGAGTGCTTGAGCTCCTCAATGTCTCTTCCTTGCCTTTGTTGCTCCTCCCTCATGACTTTTTGGTCTTCTCTAATTTCATGGAGGAGGATGGAATGCTCTTGGTGCTCCACCCTTAGTTGTCCCATGTTGGAACTTAATTCTCCTAGGGAGGTGTTAATTTGCTCCCAATAATTTTGTGGAGGAAAATGCATCCCTTAAGGCATCTCAGGAATTTCATGATGAGGAATTTCCTCATGCTCTTATTGAGGTCCATGAGTGGGCTCTCTTGTTTGCTGCATCCTTTTCTTAGTGATGGGCTTGTCCTCTTCAATGAGGGGTCTTGGCCACAACTTCATAGACGTGGTCTTGATGGACCTTTGAGATGAATCTCTCCATCTCCCATGACTCGAAGGTGGAAGCAATTGCCTTTCTTTTCCTCTTTCTAGAGGTTTCTCCGGCCTTAGGTGCCATAAATGATTATGGAAAAACAAAAAAGCTGAGCTTTTCCACACCAAACTTAAAAGGTTTGCTCGTCCTCGAGCAAAAGAATAAAAAAAGGAGGAGAAGAAGAAGAGATGGAAGAGATGGAGGTGTGTGAATTGTTCGGCCAAGGGGGGTTTTAGGTGGTTATGATGTGGAAAAGGAAGGAGTGATGGTTTGAATTTGAGTGGATGGGTGTAGGTGGTTTGTATGATGGTTTTGGAGGAGTAATGTAGGTGATTGGTGGAGGTTATTTGGGGAAGAGTATTATGAAAAGGTGTGAAGAAGTGAGAGAGAGTGAGTTGAGGTTGGTAGGGATCCTGTGGGGTCCACAGATCCTGAGGTGTCAAGGATTTCTCATCCCTGCACCAATTAGGCGTGCAAAACGCCCTTAGAGTATAATTCTGGCGTTAAACGCCAGCTATGTGCCCCCTTTCTGGCGTTAACACCAGTCTGGTACCCATTTCTGGCGTTAAATGCCCAGAATGGTGCCAGACTGGGCGTTTAACACCCATTCTGCTACCCTTACTGGTGTTTAAACGCCAGTAAGCTTCTCCTCCAGGGTGTGCTATTTTTAATACTATTTTTCATTCTGTTTTTACTTTTTCAGTTGTTTTTGTGACTTCTCATGATCATCAACCTACAGAAAACATAAAATAACAATGGAGAATAAATAGATATAATTAAATAAAATTGGGTTGCCTCCCAACAAGCACTTTTTTAATGTCAATAGCTTGACAGTGAGCTCTCATGGAGCCTCACAGATAATCAGAGCAGGGTTGGGGCCTCTCAATACCAAACTTAGAGTTTGGTTGTGGCCTCCCAACACCAAACTTAGAGTTTGAATGTGGGGGTTTTGTTTAACTCTGTATTGAGAGAAGCTTTTCATGCTTCCTCTCCATGGTTACAGAAGGAGATCCTTGAGACCTAAACACAAGGTAGTCCCCATTCAATTGAAGGACCAATTCTCCTCTGTCAACATCAATCACAGCTTTTGCTGTGGCTTGGAAGGATCATCCAAGGTACTTAACAACTTGCTCTTCAGTGACATCTGCATCCTCTTCAGAGGAGGAATATTCATCAGAGCTCATGAATGGTAATAGGAAGTTCAAAGGAATCTCTATGGTTTCTGTATGAGCCTCAGATTCCTTTGGTTCCTCAAAGGGGAACTCCTTACTGTTTAGTGGACGTTTCCTGAGGTCTTCCTCACTGGGAATCATTGCCTTTTCACTCTCTTTTGGGATTCTCTTCTGTATTGCTTGGGAGAGTGCTAGGAGGAGTTTCAGTAATCTTCTTACTCAACTGACCCACCTGTGCCTCCAAATTTCTAATGGAGGACCTTGTTTCATTCATGAAACTTAGTGTGGTCTTAGATAGATCAGAGACTATGGTTGCCAGGCCAGAATGGCTCTGTTCAGAATTCTCTGTCTGTTGCTGAGAAGATGATAGAAAAGGCTTGCTATTGCTAAACCTATTTCTTCCACCATTATTGTTGAAGCCTTGTTGAGGCTTCTGTTGGTCCTTCCATGAGAGATTAGGATGATTTCTCCATGAAGGATTATAGGTGTTTCCATAGGGTTCTCTCATGTAATTTACCTCTGCCATTGCAGGATTCTCAGGATCACAAGCTTCTTCTTCAGAAGATGCTTCTTTAGTACTGTTGGATGCATCTTGCAATCCATTTAGACTCTGAGAAATCATATTGACTTGCTGAGTCAATATTTTGTTCTGAGCCAATATGGCATTCAGAGTATCAATTTCAAGAACTCCCTTCTTCTGAGGCGTCCCATTGTTCACAGGATTCCTCTCAGAGGTGTACATGAACTGGTTATTTGTGACCATTTCAATGAGTTCCTGAGCTTTTGCAGGCATCTTCTTCAGATGAAGAGATCCTCCAGCAGAGCTGTCCAATGACATCTTGGACAGTTCAGACAGACCATTATAGAAGATACCTATGATGCTCCATTCTGAAAGAATGTCAGAAGGACACCTTCTGATCAATTGCTTGTATCTTTCCCAAGCTTTATAGAGGGATTCACCTTCCTTCTGTCTGAAGGTTTTGGACTTCCACTCTAAGCTTGCTCAATTTTTGAGGTGGAAAGAACTTTTCCAAGAAGGCATTGACTAGCTTTTCCCAAGAGTTCAGGCTTTTTTTAGGTTGTGAATCTAACCATGTTCTAGCTCTGTCTCTTACAGCAAAGGGAAAAAGCATAAGTCTATAGACCTCGGGGTCAACCCCATTGGTCTTGACAGTGTCACAGATTTGCAAGAATTCAGCTAAGAACTGATGAGGATCTTCAAGTGAAAGTCCATGAAACTTGCAATTCTGTTGCATTAGAGAAACTAATTGAGTCTTAAGCTCAAAGTTGTTTGCTCCAATGGCAAGGATTGAGATGCTTCTCCCATAGAAGTCGAGAGTAGGTGCAGTAAAGTCACCAAGCACCTTCCTTGCATTGTTGGCATTGTTGTTATTTTCGGCTGCCATGGCTTCTTCTTGTTTGAAAATTTCTGTTAGGTCCTCTATAGAGAGTTGTACTTTAGCTTCTCTTAGCTTTCTCTTCAAGGTCCTTTCAGGTTCAGGATCAGCTTCAACAAGAATGCCTTTGTCCTTGCTCCTACTCATATGAAAAGAGAGGAGAAGAAAATATGGAATTCTCTATATATGTCACAGTATAGAGATTCCTTGAGGTGTCAGAGGAAAATAAAAATAGAAGGATGAGGTAGAGAAGAGAGAATTCGAACTTATCAAGAGGGACAGAGTTCGAATTGTTGATAATGGAGAGGTGTTAGTCCTTTAAATAGAAGGATTTGAGAAGAGGGGAAGAATTTTCGAAATTAAAGTAAAAATACTTTGAAATAATTAAACGAAATTTTGAAAATTTGGTAAATGATTTTCGAAAAATAAGATTGGAAAAGAAGTTAAGTGATTTTTGAAAAAGATTTTGAAATTAGAAATCAAAAAGGTATGATTGAAAATTAATTTTGAAAAAGATGTGATTGAAAAGATATGATTGAGAAGATATGATTGAAAATCAAATTAAAAAGAAGAAAGTTTTTAAAATTAAAGTTGATTACTTGGCCAACAAGAAATTAAAAGATATGATTCTAGAATTAAAATTTGATCCTTTCTTAATAGGCAAGTAACAACTTGAAAATTTTGAATTAAATCATTAATTGTAGTAAGGATTTTCGAAAATAATAATAAATAAAAAATGGAAAGAAATTAATTTTAAAAAGATATGATTGAAAAGATATGATTTGAAAAAGATTTGATTTTGAAAAATTATGAATATTTGAAAAAGATTTGAATTAAAAACAAAATCTTCCCTCTAGTGTCCTCCTGGCGTTAAACGCCCAGAATGGCATCCATTCTGGCGTTTAACGCCCAAAATGCTACCTTTTTGGGCATTTAACGCCCAGCCAGGTACCCTGGCTGGCGTTTAAACGCCAGTTTTCCTTCCTCACTGGGCATTTTGAACGCCCAGCTTTTTCTCTGTAATTCCTCTGCTGAATATTCTGAATCTTCAATTCTCTGTATTATTGACTTGAAAAGACACAATTTTGAAAAAAAAATTGAATTTTTAATGATGAGAAACAATAAAAAAATGCAACTAAGACCAAATAAACAATGCATGCAAGACACCAAACTTAGAAGTTTGTATACTAAGGACTATAACAATTTGAAAATGCATATGAGAAATAACAAAAGACACAAAACAAGAGAAATTAAAGATCAGAGCAATGAAATCATCAAGAACAACTTAAAGATCAATGAAGAACATAATCCATATATTCGAAAAATGCAAGAAGAATAAAAACATGCAATTGACACCCAAACTTAAAAATTGACACTAGACTCAAACAAGAAACATCAAATTTTTGGTTTTTATAATTTTATTAAATTTTTCTTTCGAAAATTATTTTGGGAAGAACGAAAAAGAAGAATTTTTTTTGTATTTTTTGAAAATAAGAAATAAAAAGCTTAAAAATAAAATAAAATTACCTAATCTGAGCAACAAGATGAACCGTCAGTTGTCCAAACTCGAACAATCCCCGGCAACGGCGCCAAAAACTTGGTGCATGAAATTGTGATCATCAATGGCACCAACATCTTGGTACGCACAATTGTAATCTCAACTGTTTGTCACAACTCCGCACAGCTAACCAGCAAGTGCACTGGGTCGTCCAAGTAATAAACCTTACGTGAGTAAGGGTCGATCCCACGGAGATTGTCGGCTTGAAGCAAGCTACGGTCACCTTGTAAATCTCAGTCAGGTGGACTCAAATGGTTATGGAGAATTGATAATTAAAAGATGAATAAAACATAAAATAAGATAGAGATACTTATGTAATTCATTGGTAGGAATTTCAGATAAGTGTATAAAGATGCTTTGTTCCTTCTGAACCTCTGCTTTCCTATTGCGTTCATCCAATCATTCATACTCCCTTCCATGGCAAGCTGTATGTTGGGCATCACCGTTGTCAATGACTACTTCCCGTTCTCTTAGTGAAAATGGTCCAAATGCGCTGTCACCGCACGGCTAATCAGCTGTTGGTTCTCGATCATGTTGGAATAGGATCCATTGATCCTTTTGCGTCTGTCACTACGCCCAACACTCGCGAGTTTGAAGCTCGTCACAGTCATCCCTTCCCAGATCCTACTCGAAATACCACAAACAAGGTTTAGACTTTCCGGATCTTAGGAATGGCCGCCAATGATTCTAGCCTATACCACGAAGGTTCTAATCTTAGATTAGAAACCCAAGAGATACACACTCAAGCTTGATTGCATGTAGAACGATAGTGGTTGTTAGGCACATGTTCATAGGTGAGAATGGTGATGAGTGTCACGGATCATCACATTCATCATGTTGAAGAACGAATGGATATCTTAGAACAGAAATAGGCTTGAGTCGAATAGAAAAACAATAGTACTTTGCATTAATTCATGAGGAACAGTAGAGCTCCACACCTTAATCTATAGTGTGTAGAAACTCCACCGTTGAAAATACAAAACTGATAATGGTGATCATTGGCTTCGGCCCCAGAGAGGGAACCAGAAGAACCAAGATGAAAATACAATAGTAAAAGGTCCTATTTATAGAGAACTAGTAGTCTAGGGTTTACAGAAATAAGTAATTAATGCAGAGATCTTCTTCCGGGCCCACTTGGTGTGTGCTTGGGCTGAGCATTGAAGCTTCCATGTGTAGAGACTTTTCTTGGAGTTAAACGCCAGCTTTTGTACCAGTTTGGGCGTTTAACTCCAGCTTTTATGCCAGTTCTGGCGTTTTGACGCCAGAATTTCTATGCTGGAAAGCCCAGAATGTCTACTTTCCAACGCAATTGAGAGCGCGCCAATTGGGCTTCTGTAGCTCCAGAAAATTCACTTCGAGTGCAGGGAGGTCAGAATCCAGCAGCATCTGCAGTCCTTTTTCAGCCTCTGAATCAGATTTTTGCTCAGGTCTCTCAATTTCAGCCAGAAAATACCTGAAATTACAGAAAAACACACAAACTCATAGTAAAGTCCAGAAATGTGATTTTTATTTAAAAACTAATAAAAATATAATAAAAACTAACTAAAATATACTAAAAACAATGCCAAAAAGCGCATAAATTATCCGCTCATCACACGACAAGGTGAGCCGGTCGGGTAGTTTCATGGTCTGGGGTCGTCAACGAGTTCATGGCTTTGGGTCCAGGTCCAGGTGTCTTAGGTTGGCCGGGTCGGGTTGACGTGGTTTTGGGTTTTGGGTTACCTGATTAGCGCTCCTGACTTACGATCCACGGCTTCTGGTGTACGCTCTGTGGTTTGTCGGTTAGGGATCACGTTTAAGGGTTTGAGGGCTTAGGAATCCAGGTTTAGGGTTTAGGGTTCTGTGCTTACGGTTTATGGTACACGGTCCACGGTTTGTTGTCCGGGGGTTCATGGCTTAGGGGCGACGGCAAGGTGACCCGGTCGGGTGGTTTCATGGTCCGGGGTCGCCAATGAGTTCATGGCTTCGGGTCCGGGTCAATGTGTCTTAGGTTGACTGGTAGGGGTTGACGTGGTTTCGGGTTTAGGGTTACCTGATTAGCACTCCTGGTTTACGGTCCACAGCTTCTGGTGTACGCTTAGGGGTATGTCAGTTAGGGATCACGTCTAAGGGTTTGAGGGCTTAGGAATCCGGGTTTAGGGTTTAAGGTTCCGTGCTTACGGTTCATGGTACACGGTCCATGGTTCGTTGTCCGGGTGTTCATGGCTTAGGGGCCACGACAAGGTGACCCGGTCGGGTGGTTTCATGGTCCGGGGTCGTCAATGAGTTTATGGCTTCGGGTTCGGGTCCATGTGTCTTAGGTTGGCTGGGACGGGTTGACGTGGTTTCGGGTTTAGGGTTACCTGATTAGTGCTCCTGGTTTACGGTCCACAGCTTCTGGTGTACACTCAGGGGTATGTCGGTTAGGGATCACGGCTAAGGGTTTGATGGCTTAGGAATCCGAGTTTAGGGTTTAGGGTTCCGTGCTTACGGTTCATGGTACACGGTCCACGGTTCGTTGTCCGGGGGTTCATGGCTTAGGGGCCACAGCAAGGTGAGCCGATCGGGTGGTTTCATGGTCCGGGGTCGTCAACGAGTTCATGGCTTCGGGTCCGGGTCCATGTGTCTTAGGTTGGCCGGGTCGGGTTGACGTGGTTTCGGGTTTAGGGTTACCTGATTAGTGCTCCTTGTTTACGGTCCACGGCTTCTGGTGTACGCTCTGGGGTATGTCGGTTAGGGATCACGGCTAAGGGTTTGAGGGCTTAGGAATCCGGGTTTAGGGTTTAGGGTTCCGTGCTTACGGTTCATGGTACACGGTCCACGGTTCGTTGTTGATGACATGTCATCATGTCATGTTTTTCTATGCTTTTTCATACAAGAAATTGATAATTAGTGCTTACATATTGCATTCTTTTATGCTCAAATGGTATATTTCCTTGATCTTTTAATTTTATAAATTTGGTAGGAAATAAGAAGAAAAAGAAGCACAAAATAAGCTAAAAAGGAGTAAAAAAGAGCTTTGGGGCACACTTTGAAGTTGGAGCACACTTTGGAGCCTTAGGCCACGCTTTTAAAAGCGTGGCCCATGACCAAATCAAGGAAGTATGAACAATCAGCACACAAAGCTCAGTTCACTAAGTGAACTTAGCTTTGCCGTACAAGAAAAATGTGCTTGGAGGCAAGAAATTTCGCTAAGTTAAAATCTGGGCGTTTACAGCATGACCATGCCTCCTTCAAAGGGCAATAACTTGAGCTACAGACGTTCAATTAATGTGCTTCTAGTTGCGTTGGAAAGATGACATTCACAGCTTTCCAACGATGTATCATAGTCCATATTTGGCATGAAATTGAGGCACAAGTGAAATGCATCTTTAAGGGCCAAAAATAAGCAAAAAAAATCAGCCAATGCTTCCACCAAGGCTCAAAGGGGGAGACACAAGGAAAACAAGGAAAGCAAGAAAAGAGTGCTCAGTTCACTTTTCCAACTTAGCTTTTTCGGGCTCCTCCCCAAAGAAAATCAAAGTGCAACATTTGAAAAAGGCCTCCACCAAAGTTCGAACCCAAGACCCCACACTCAAGCAAGGCGCTACACAAGGGGAGCTCAGTTGGTTTTCCCAACTGAGCACTACTTCCCCCATCTCCCCACATTTTGGCACGCCTAAAGGCACCAAGGAGCAAGCATGATGCGCAAAAATTTGGCACACCAAGGGGCTGGGACGCACAAGTTGACACGGACAGCAACATTAGGGTGCTCAGTTTGGTTTTCCAACTGAGCCGTCCCTGGGAGGTGCAATATTGGGCCAAAATTCAACCAAAATTCCAATAAAATTTAATTCTTCACCAAATTGAATCAAGGCCAACAAACCCATCTCTCTTCAAATCTAAAGCAAGCAAAGCCCACATCATCACTCAAAGGCACAAGAACAAGCTAGAATTAGGATTTTCATTTAATTTGTTTTTCATTTCAATTTCATTTTATTTTGTAAAGCCTATATAAGGCATCATTTTCATCTTTGTAGGGAAGCGAGATTAGAAAGGAGGCTAGCTCCAATAGGGAGTGGTGCACTCTTTAGTTTTCATTTTGCTTTCTCTCTTAGTTTTCTTTTCTGTTTTGAAATTTTGGATTGAGATTGGAAGGAATTCTGTTTTCATTCTCCATCTGCAACTTCTCTTGTTCTTCTTCTGCAATTTACTCTTTCATTTTCATTTTGTAATTATTCTTGTTGGATCAAGGAAGGATTTGAGATCTAGACTTGTTTTCTAGTCTTTTCCACTCCTGAGATCTTGAACCACTTTTAAATTGCTGCAAATTAAGCACTGCTTTTCTGTTTTGAATTCTTCAAGCAATTTCCCTTTTCTGTTTAGATCTGTTGCATGATTTTGCACCTTTTACTTCTCTGTTTGATTGCTATTTACACTTTCCTATTAAATTTTAATTTCCAGCACCCACTCCCCTTTATATTTCATGCAATTTACATTTCTTGTCATTTAAGATTCTTGCAATTTATATTTCTTGCTCTTTAAGTTTCTGTCCAATTTACTTTCTGCACTTTAATTCCTCTTGTCATTTACTTTCTGTTGTTTCAACTGTCACTCAAATTACTCAATGTTAGCTTGACTAAACTAATCACCCACTAAAGTTGCTTGATCCATCAATCCCTGTGGGATCGACCTCACTCTAAGTGAGTTTTACTACCTGATACGACCCGGTACACTTGCCGGTAAGTTTTAGGCGTTTTGGAAATTCGTTTTTCCACAAAAATACCATTAGTTGTCTGGGGGTTCATGGCTTAGGGGCCACGGCAACGTGAGCTGGTCGGGTGGTTTCATGGTCCGGGGTCGTCAACGAGTTCATGGCTTTGGGTCCAGGTCCATGTGTCTTAGGTTGGCCGGGTCGGGTTGACATGGTTTCGGGTTTCGGGTTACCTGATTAGCGCTCCCGGTTTACGGTCCATGGATTCTGGTGTATGCTCTGGGGTATGTCGGTTAGGGATCACGGCTAAAAGTTTGAGGGCTTAGGATTCCGGGTTTCAGGTTTAGGGTTTCGTGCTTACGGTTCATGGTACACGATCCACGGTTCGTTGTCCGGGGGTTCATGGCTTAGGGTCCATGGCAAGGTAAGCCGGTCAGGTGGTTTCATGGTCTGGGGTCGTCAACGAGTTGATGGCTTCGGGTCCAGGTCCTTGTGTCTTAGGTTGGCCGGGTCGGGTTGACGTGGTTTTGGGTTTTGGGTTACCTGATTAGCGCTCCTGGTTTATGGTCCATGGCATCTGGTGTATACTCTGGGGTATGTCGGTTAGGGATCACGTTTAAGGGTTTGAGGGCTTAGGAATCCGGGTTTAGGGTTTAGGGTTCCGTGCTTACGGTTCATGGTACACGGTCCACGGTTTGTTGTCTTGGGGTTCATGGCTTAGGGGCCACGGCAAGGTGAGCCGGTCGTCTGGTTTCATGGTCTGGGGTCGTCAACGAGTTCATGGCTTCGGGTCCGGGTCCATGTGTCTTAGGTTGGCCGGATCGGGTTGACGTGGTTTTGGGTTTAGCGTTACCTGATTAGTACTCCTGGTTTACGGTCCACGGCTTCTGGTGTACGCTCTGGGGTGTGTCGGTTACGGATCACGTTTAAGGGTTTGAGGACTTAGGAATCTGGGTTTAGGGTTTAGGGTTCTGTGCTTACGGTTCATGGTACACGGTCCACGGTTCGTTGTCTGTGCGTTCATGGCTTAGGGTCCACGGCAAGGTGAGCCGGTCGTGTGGTTTCATGGTCCGGGGACGTCAATGAGTTCATGGCTTTGGGTCTGGGTCTATGTGTCTTAGGTTGGCCGGGTCGGGTTGACGTGGTTTCAGGTTTAGGGTTACCTGATTAGCGCTCCTTGTTTACAGTCCACGGCTTCTGGTGTACGCTCTGGGGTATATCGGTTAAGGATCACGGCTAAGGGTTTGAGGGCTTAGGAATCCGGGTTTAGGGTTCCGTGCTTACGGTTCATGGTATACGGTCCACGGTTCGTTGTCCGGGCGTTCATGGCTTACGGGCCACAGCAACGTGAGCCGGTCGGGTGGTTTCATGGTTCGGGATCGTCAACGAGTTCATGGCTTCGGGTCCGGGTCCATGTGTCTTAGGTTGGCCGGGTCGGGTTGACGTGGTTTCGGGGTTAGGGTTACCTGATTAGCGCTCCTGGTTTACGGTCCATGGATTCTGGTGTACGCTCTGTGGTATGTCGGTTAGGGATCACGTTAAAGGGTTTGAGGACTTAGGAATCCGGGTTTAGGGTTTAGGGTTCCGTGCTTACGGTTAATGATACACGGTCCACGGTTCGTTTTCTGGGCGTTCATGGCTTAGGGGCCACGGCAAGGTGAGCCGGTCGTCTGGTTTCATGGTCTGGGGTCGTCAACGAGTTCATGGCTTCGGGTCCGGGTCCATGTGTCTTAGGTTGGCCGGATCGGGTTGACGTGGTTTTGGGTTTAGGGTTACCTGATTAGTACTCCTGGTTTACGGTCCACGGCTTCTGGTGTACGCTCTGGGGTGTGTCGGTTACGGATCACGTTTAAGGGATTGAGGACTTAGGAATCTGGGTTTAGGGTTTAGGGTTCCGTGCTTACGGTTCATGGTACACGGTCCACGGTTCGTTGTCTGGGCATTCATGGCTTAGGGTCCACGGCAAGGTGAGCCGGTCGTGTGGTTTCATGGTCCGGGGACGTCAATGAGTTCATGGCTTTGGGTCCGGGTCTATGTGTCTTAGGTTGGCTGGGTCGGGTTGACGTGGTTTCAGGTTTAGGGTTACCTGATTAGCGCTCCTTGTTTACAGTCCACGGCTTCTGGTGTACGCTCTGGGGTATATCGGTTAAGGATCACGGCTAAGGGTTTGAGGGCTTAGGAATCCGGGTTTAGGGTTTAGGGTTCCGTGCTTACGGTTCATGGTATACGGTCCACGGTTCGTTGTCCGGGCTTTCATGGCTTACGGGCCACGGAAACGTGAGCCGGTCGGGTGGTTTCATGGTTCGGAATCGTCAACGAGTTCATGGCTTCGGGTCCGGGTCCATGTGTCTTAGGTTGGCCGGGTCAGGTTGACGTGGTTTTCGATTTAGGGTTACCTGATTAGCGCTCCCAGTTTACGGTCCACGGATTCTGGTTTACGCTCCAGGGTATGTCGGTTAGGGATCACGGCTAAGGGTTTGAGGGCTTAGGAATCCGGGTTTAGGGTTTAGGGTTCCGTGCTTACGGTTCATGGTAGACGGTCCATGGTCCGTTGTCCGGGGGTTCATGGCTTAGGGTCCATGGCAAGATGAGCCGGTCGGGTGGTTTCAAGGTCTGGGGTCATCAACGAGTTCATGGCTTCGGCTCCAGGTCTATGTGTCTTAGGTTGGCCGGGTCGGGTTGACGTGGTTTTGGGTTTTGGGTTACCTGATTAGCGCTCTTGGTTTATGGTCCACGGCATCTGGTGTATACTCTGGGGTATGTCGGTTAAGGATCACGTTTAAGGGTTTGAGGGCTTAGGAATCCGGGTTTAGGGTTTAGGGTTCCGTGCTTACGGTTCATGGTACACGGTCCACGGTTCGTTGTCTGTGGATTCATGGCTTAGGGGCCACGGCAAGGTGAGCCGGTCGTCTGGTTTCATGGTCCGGGGTCGTCAACGAGTTCACGGCTTCGGGTCCGGGTCCATGTGTCTTAGGTTGGCCGGGTCGGGTTGACGTGGTTTCGGGTTTAGGGTTACCTGATTAGCGCTCCTGGTTTATGGTCCACGGCTTCTGGTGTACGCTCTGGGGTGTGTCGGTTAGGGATCACGTTTAAGGGTTTGAGGACTTAGGAATCCGGGGTTAGGGTTTAGGGTTCTGTGTTTACGGTTCATTGTACACGGTCCACGGTTTGTTGTCCGGGCGTTCATGGCTTAGGGTCCACGGCAAGGTGAGCCGGTCGTGTGGTTTGATGGTCCTAGGACGTCAATGAGTTCATGACTTTGGGTCTGGGTCTATGTGTCTTAGGTTGGCCGGGTCGGGTTGACGTGGTTTCGGGTTTAGGGTTACCTGATTAGCGTTCCTTGTTTACGGTCCACGGCTTCTGGTGTACGCTCTGGCGTATGTCGGTTAGGGATCATGGTTAAGGGTTTGAGGGCTTAGGAATCCGGGTTTAGGGTTTAGGGTTCCGTGCTTACGGTTCATGGTACACGGTCCACAGTTCGTTGTCCGGGGGTTCATCGCTTAGGGGCCACGGCAACGTGAGCCGGTCGGGTGGTTTCATGGTCCGGGGTCGTCAACGAGTTCATGGCTTCGGGTCCGGGTCCATGTGTCTTAGGTTGGCCGGGTCGGGTTGACGTGGTTTCGGGTTAAGGGTTACCTGATTAGCGCTCCTGGTTTACGGTCCACGGATTCTGGTGTACGCTCTGGGGTATGTCGGTTAGGGATCACGTTTAAGGGTTTGAGGACTTAGGAATCTGGGTTTAGGGTTTAGGGTTCTGTGCTTACGGTTCATGGTACACGGTCCACGGTTCGTTGTCTGGGCGTTCATGGCTTAGGGGCCACGGCAAGGTGAGTCGGTCGGGTGATTTCATGGTCCGGGGTCGTCAACAAGTTCATGGCTTCGGGTCCGGGTCCATGTGTCTTAGGTTGGCCCGGTCGGGTTGATGTGGTTTCGGGTTTAGGGTTACCTGATTAGCGCTCCTTGTTTACGGTCCACGGATTCTGATGTACGCTCTGGGGTATGTCGGTTAGGGATCACGGCTAAGGGTTTGAGGGCTTAAGTATCCGGGTTTAGGGTTTAGGGTTCCGTGCTTACGGTTCATGGTACACGGTCCACGGTTCGTTGTCCGGGGGTTCATGGCTTAGGGTACATGGCAAGGTGAGCCGATCGAGTGGTTTCATGGTCTGGGATCGTCAACGAGTTCATGGCTTCGGGTCCAGGTCCATGTGTCTTAGGTTGGCTGGGTCAGGTTGACGTGGTTTTGGGTTTTGGGTTACCTGATTAGCGCTCCTGGTTTATAGTCCACGGCATCTGGTGTATACTCTGGGGTATGTCGGTTAGGGGTCACGTTTAAGGGTTTAAGGGCTTAGGAATCCGAGTTTAGGGTTTAGGGTTCCGTGCTTACGGTTCATGGTACACGGTCCACGGTTCGTTGTACGGGGGTTCATGGCTTAGGGGCCACGGCAAGGTGAGCCGGTCGTGTGGTTTCATGGTCCGGCGTCGTCAACGAGTTCATGGCTTCGGGTCCAGGTCCATGTGTCTTAGGTTGGCCGGATCGGGTTGATGTGGTTTCAGGTTTAGGGTTACCTGATTAGTGCTCCTGGTTTATGGTCCACGGCTTCTGGTGTACGCTCTGAGGTATGTTGGTTAGGGATCACGGCTAAGGATTTGATGGCTTAGGAATCCGGATTTAGAGTTAAGGGTTCCGTGCTTACGGTTCATAGTACACGGTCCACGGTTCATTGTCCGGGGGTTCATGGCTTAGGGGCCACGGTAAGGTGAGCCGGTCGGGTGGTTTTATGGTCTTGGATCGTCAACGAGTTCATGGCTTCTGTTCCCGGTCCATGTGTCTTAGATTGGTCGGGTCGGGTTGACGTGGTTTCGGGTTTAGGGTTACCTTAGTAGCGCTCCTGGTTTACGGCCCACGGCTTCTGGTGTACGCTCTGGGGTATGTTGGTTAGGGATCACGACTAAGGGTTTAAGTGCTTAGGAATCCGGGTTTAGGGTTTACGGTTCAGTGCTTACGGTTCATGGTACACGGTCCACGGTCGTTGTCCGGGGGTTCATGGCTTAGGGGTCACGGCAAGTTGAACCGGTCGGGTGGTTTCATGGTCCGGGGTCGTCAAGGTGTTCATGGCTTCGGGTTCGGGTCCATGTGTCTTAGGTTGGCCAGATCGGGTTGACGTGGTTTCGGGTTTAGGGTTACCTGATTAGCGCTCCTGGTTTACGGTCCACGGCTTCTGGTGTACGCTCTGGGGTGTGTCGGTTAGGGATCACGTTTAAGGGTTTAAGGACCTAGGAATCTGGGTTTAGGGTTTAGGGTTCCGTGCTTACGGTTCATGGTAAGCAGTCCACGGTTCGTTGTCCGGGGGTTCATGGCTTAGGGGCCACGGCAAGGTGAGCCGGTCGTGTGGTTTCATGGTCTGGGGTCATCAACGAGTTCATGGCTTCCGGTCCGGGTCCATGTGTCTTAGGTTGGCCGGGTCGGGTTGACGTGGTTTCGAGTTTGGGTTACCTTATTAGCGCTCCTTGTTTACGGTCCACGGCTTCTGGTGTACGCTCTGGGGTATGTCTGTTAGGGATTACAGCTAAGGGTTTGAGGGCTTAGGAATCCGGGTTTAGGGTTTAGGGTTCCGTGCTGACGGTTCATGGTACACGGTCCACGGTTCGTTGTCCGGGGGTTCAGGGCTTAGGGGCCACGGCAAGGTGAGCCGGTCTGGTGGTTTCATGGTCAGGGGTCGTCAACGAGTTCATGGCATCGGGTCCGGGTCCGTGTGTCTTAGGTTGGCCGGGTCGGGTTGACGTGGTTTCGCGTTTAGGGTTACCTGATTAGCGCTCCTTGTTTACAGTCCACGGCTTCTGGTGTACGCTCTGGGGTATGTCGGTTAGGGATCACGGCTAAGGGTTTGAGAGCTTAAGAATCTGGGTTTAGGGTTTAGGGTTCCATGCTTATGGTTCATGGTACACGGTCCACGGTTTGTTGTCAGGGAGTTCATAGCTTAGGGGTCACGGCAAGGTGAGTCGGTCAGGTGGTTTCATGGTCCAGGGTCGTCAAGGAGTTCATGGCTTCGGGTCTGGGTCCATGTGTCTTAGGTTGGCCGGGTCGGGTTGACGTGGTTTCGAGTTTAGGGTTACCTGATTTGTGATCCTAGTTTACGGTCCTCGGCTTCTGGTGTACGCTCTAGGGTATGTCAGTTAGGGATCACGGCTAAGGGTTTGAGGGCTTAAGAAACCGGGTTTAGGGTTTAGGGTTCCGTGCTTACGGTTCATGGTACACGGTCCATGGTTTGTTGTCCGGGGTTCCTGTCTTAGGGGCCATGGCAAGGTGAGCCGGACGGGTGGTTTCATGGTCTGGGGTCGTCAACGAGTTCATGGCTTCGGGTCGGGTCCATGGTCTTAGGTTGGCCGGGTCGGGTGACGTGGTTCGGGTAGGGTTACCTGATAGCGCTCCTGGTTTACAGTCCACGGATTCTGGTGTACGCTCTGGGGTATGTCGGTTAGGATCACGTTAAGGGTTTGAGGACTTAGGAATCTGGGTTTAGGGTTTAGGGTTCCGTGCTTACGGTTCATGGTACACGGTCCACGGTTCGTTGTCCGGGCGTTCATGGCTTAGGGGCCACGGCAAGGTGAGCCGGTCGGGTGATTTCATGGTCCGGGGTCGTCAACGAGTTCATGGCTTCGGGTCCGGGTCCATGTGTATTAGGTTGGCCGGTTGGGTTGATGTGGTTTCGGGTTTAGGGTTACCTGATTAGCGCTCCTTGTTTACGGTCCACGGATTCTGATGTACGCTCTGGGGTATGTCGGTTAGGGATCACGGCTAAGGGTTTGAGGGCTTAGGTATCCGGGTTTAGGGTTTAGGGTTCCGTGCTTACGGTTCATGGTACACGGTCCCCGGTTCGTTGTCCGGGGGTTTATGGCTTAGGGTACATGGCAAGGTGAGCCGATCGAGTGGTTTCATGGTCTGGGATCGTCAACGAGTTCATGGCTTCGAGTCCAGGTCCATGTGTCTTAGGTTGGCCGGGTCAGGTTGACGTGGTTTTGGGTTTTGGGTTACCTGATTAGCGCTCCTGGTTTATGGTCCACGGCATCTGGTGTATACTCTGGGGTATGTCGGTTAGGGGTCACGTTTAAGGGTTTAAGGGCTTAGGAATCCGAGTTTAGGGTTTAGGGTTCCGTGCTGACGGTTCATGGTACACGGTCCACGGTTCGTTGTACGGAGGTTCATGGCTTAGGGGCCACGGTAAGGTGAGCCGGTCGTGTGGTTTCATGGTCCGGGGTCGTCAACGAGTTCATGGCTTCGGGTCCAGGTCCATGTGTCTTAGGTTGGCCGGATCGGGTTGACGTGGTTTCGGGTTTAGGGTTGCCTGATTAGCGCTCCTGGTTTATGTTCCACGGCTTCTGGTGTACGCTCTGAGGTATGTTGGTTAGGGATCACGGCTAAGGATTTGATGGCTTAGGAATCCGGATTTAGAGTTAAGGGTTCCGTGCTTACGGTTCATAGTACACGGTCCACGGTTCATTGTCCGGGGGTTCATGGCTTAGGGGCCACGGTAAGGTGAGCCGGTCGGGTGGTTTTATGGTCTTGGGTCGTCAACGAGTTCATGGCTTCGGTTCCCGGTCCACGTGTCTTAGATTGGTCGGGTCGGGTTGACGTGGTTTCGGGTTTAGGGTTACCTTATTAGCGCTCCTGGTTTACGGCCCACGGCTTCTGGTGTACGCTCTGGGGTATTTGGTTAGGGATCATGACTAAGGGTTTAAGTGCTTAGAATCCGGGTTTAGGGTTTAGGGTTCAGTGCTTACGGTTCATGGTACACGGTCCACGGTCGTTGTCCGGGGGTTCATGGCTTAGGGGTCACGGCAAGTTGAGCCGGTCGGGTGGTTTCATGGTCGGGGTCGTCAAGGTGTTCATGGCTTCGGGTTCGGGTCCATGTGTCTTAGGTTGGCCAGATCGGGTTGACGTGGTTTCGGGTTTAGGGTTACCTGATTAGCGGTCCTGGTTTACGGTCCACGGCTTCTGGTGTACGCTCTGGGGTGTGTCGGTTAGGGATCACATTTAAGGGTTTGAGGACCTAGGAATCTGGGTTTAGGGTTTAGGGTTCCGTGCTTACGGTTCATGGTAAGCAGTCCACGGTTCGTTGTCCGGGGGTTCATGGCTTAGGGGCCACGGCAAGGTGAGCCGGTCGTGTGGTTTCATGGTCTGGGGTCATCAACGAGTTCATGGCTTCCGGTCCGGGTCCATGTGTCTTAGGTTGGCCGGGTCGGGTTGACGTGGTTTTGAGTTTAGGGTTACCTTATTAGCGCTCCTTGTTTACGGTCCACGGCTTCTGGTGTACGCTCTGGGGTATGTCTGTTAGGGATCTAGCTAAGGGTTTGAGGGCTTAGGAATCCGGTTTAGGGTTTAGGGTTCCGTGCTGATGGTTCATGGTACACGGTCCACGGTTCGTTGTCCGGGGGTTCATGGCTTAGGGGCCACGGCAAGGTGAGCCGGTTGGTGGTTTCATGGTCAGGGGTCGTCAACGAGTTCATGGCTTCGGGTCCGGGTCCGTGTGTCTTAGGTTCGCCGGGTCGGGTTGACGTGGTTTCGCGTTTAGGGTTACCTGATTAGCGCTCCTTGTTTACAGTCCACGGCTTCTGGTGTACGCTCTGGGGTATGTCGGTTAGGGATCACGGCTAAGGGTTTGAGAGCTTAAGAATCGGGTTTAGGGTTTAGGGTTCCGTGCTTACGGTTCATGGTACACGGTCCACGGTTTGTTGTCGGAGTTCATGCTTAGGGTCACGGCAAGGTGAGCGGTCGGTGGTTTCATGGTCCGGGTCGTCAAGGAGTTCATGGCTTCGGGTCCGGGTCCATGTGTCTTAGGTTGGCCGGGTGGGTTGACGTGGTTTCGGTTTGGGTTATCTGAATAGTGATCCTAGTTTACGGTCCTCGGCTTCTGGTGTACGCTCTAGGGTATGTCAGTTAGGGATCACGGCTAAGGTTTGAGGCTTAGGAACCGGTTTAGGGTTAGGGTTCCGTGCTTACGGTTCATGGTACACGGTCCATGGTTTGTTGTCCGGGTTCCTGCTTAGGGGCCATGGCAAGGTGCGCCGGCGGGTGGTTTCATGGTCTGGGGTCGTCAACGAGTTCATGGCTTCGGCTCCTAGTTTACGGTCCACGGATTCTGGGGTACGCTATGGGGTATGTCGGTTAGAGATCACGGCTAAGGGTTTGAGGGCTTAGGAATCCGGGTTTAGGATTTAGGGTTCCGTGCTTACGGTTCATGGTACACGGTCCAAGGTTCGTGGTCCGGGGGTTCATGGCTTAGGGGCCATGGCAAGGTGAGCCGGTCGGGTGGTTTCATGGTCCGGGGTCGTCAACGAGTTCATGGTTCGGGTCCGGGTCCATGTGTCTTAGGTTGGCCGGGTCGGGTTGACGTGGTTTCGGGTTTAGGGTTACCTGATTAGCGCTCCTGGTTTACGGTCCACGGCTTCTGGTGTACGCTCTGGGGTATGTCGGTTAGGATCACGGCTAAGGGTTTGAGGGCTTAGGAATCCGGGTTTAGGGTTTAGGGTTCCGTGCTTACGGTTCATGGTACACGGTCCACGGTTCGTTGTCCGGGGGTTCATGGCTTAGGGGTCACGGCAAGGTGAGCCGGTCGGTGGTTTCATGGTCGGGGTCGTCAACGAGTTCATGGCTTCGGGTCCGGGTCCATGTGTCTTAGGTTGGCCGGGTCGGGTTGACGTGGTTTCGGGTTTAGGGTTACCTGATTAGCGCTCCTGTTTACGGTCCACGGCTTCTGGTGTACGCTCTGGGGTATGTCGGTTAGGGATCACGGTTAAGGGTTTGAGGGCTTAGGAATCCGGTTTAGGGTTTAGGGTTCCGTGCTTACGGTTCATGGTACACGGTCCACGGTTCGTTGTCGGGGGTTCATGGCTTAGGGGCCACGGCAAGGTGAGCCGGTCGGTGGTTTCATGGTCCGGGTCGTCAACGAGTTCATGGCTTCGGGTCCGGGTCCATGTGTCTTAGGTTGGCCGGGTCGGGTTGACGTGGTTTCGGGTTTAGGGTTACCTGATTAGCGCCCTTGTTTATGGTCCACGGCTTCTGGTGTACGCTCTGGGTATGTCGGTTAGGGATCACGGCTAAGGTTTGAGGGCTTAGGAATCCGGGTTTAGGGTTAGGGTTCGTGCTTACGGTTCATGGTACACGGTCCACGGTTTTGTCGGGGGTTCATGCTTAGGGGCCACTAAGGTGAGCCGGTCGTGTGGTTTCATGGTCGGGGCGTAACGAGTTCATGGCTTCGGGTCCGGTCCATGTGTCTTAGGTTGGCCGGGTCGGGGACGTGGTTTCGGTTTAGGGTTACCTAATTAGCGCTCCTGGTTTACGGTCCACGCTTCTGGTGTACGCTCTGGGGTATGTCGGTTAGGGATCACGTAAGGGTTTGAAGGCTTAGGAATCCGGGTTTAGGGTTTAGGGTTCCGTGCTTACGGTTCATGGTACACGGTCCACGGTCGTTGTCCGGGGGTTCATGGCTTAGGGGCCACGACAAGGTGAGCCGTCGGGTGGTTTCATGGTCCGGGTCGTCAAGAGTTCATGGCTTCGGGTTCGGGTCCATGTGTCTTAGGTTGGCCGGTCGGGTTGACGTGGTTTCGGGTTTAGGGTTACCTGATTAGCGCTCCTGGTTTACGGTCCACGGCTTCTGGTGTACGCTCTGGGGTATGTCGGTTAGGGATCACGCTAAGGGTTTGAGGGCTTAGGAATCGGGTTTAGGGTTTAGGGTTCCGTGCTTACGGTTCATGGTCACGGTCCACGGTTCGTTGTGGGGGTTCATGGCTAGGGGCCACGTCAAGGTGAGCCGGTCGGTGGTTTCATGGTCCGGGGTATCAACGAGTTCATGGCTTCGGTCCGGGTCCATGTGTCTTAGGTTGGCCGGGTCGGGTTGACGTGGTTTGGGTTTAGGGTTACCTGATTAGCGCTCCTTGTTTACGGTCCACGGCTTCTGGTGTACGCTCTGGGGTATGTCGGTTAGGGATCACGGCTAAGGTTTGAGGGCTTAGGAATCCGGGTTTAGGGTTTAGGTTCCGTGCTTACGGTTCATGGTACACGGTCCACGGTTCGTTGTTGGGGGTTCATGGCTTAGGGGCCACGGCAAGGTGAGCCGGTTGGGTGGTTTCATGGTCGGGGTCGTCAACGAGTTCATGGCTTCGGGTCCGGGTCCATGTGTCTTAGGTTGGCCGGGTCGGGTTGACGTGGTTTCGGGTTTAGGGTTACCTGATTAGCGCTCCTGTTTACGGTCCACGGCTTCTGGGTACGCTCTGGGGTATGTCGGTTAGGATCACGGCTAAGGGTTTGAGGGCTTAGGAATCCGGGTTTAGGGTTTAGGGTTCCGTGCTTACGGTTCATGGTACACGGTCCAGGTTCGTGTCTGGGGTTCATGGCTTAGGGCCAGGCAAGGTGAGCCGGTCGGGTGGTTTCATGGTCGGGGTCGTCAACGAGTTCATGGTTCGGGTCCGGGTCCATGTGTTAGGTTGGCGGGTCGGGTTGACGTGGTTTCGGGTTTGGGTTACCTGATTAGCGCTCCTGGTTTACGGTCCACGGCTTCTGGTGTACGCTCTAGGTATGTCGGTTAGGATCACGGCTAAGGGTTGAGGGCTTAGGAATCCGGTTTAGGGTTTAGGGTTCCGTGCTTACGGTTCATGGTACACAGTCCACGGTTCGTTGTCGGGGGTTCATGGCTAGGGGCACGGCAAGGTGAGCGGTCGGTGGTTTCAGGTCCGGGGTCGTCAACGAGTTCTGGCTTCGGTCGGGTCCATGTGTCTTAGGTTGGCCGGGTCGGGTTGACGAGGTTTCGGGTTTAGGGTTACCTGATTAGCGCTCCTGGTTTACGGTCCACGGCTTCTGGTGTACCTCTGGGGTATGTCGGTTAGGATCACAGCTAAGGGTTTGAGGGCTTAGGAATCCTGGTTTAGGGTTTAGGGTTCCGTGCTTACGGTTCATGGTACATGGTCCACGGTTCGTTGTCGGGGGTTCATGGCTTAGGGTCACGACAAGGTGAGCCGGTCGGTGGTTTCATGGTCCGGGGTCGTCAACAAGTTCATGCTTTGGGTCCGGGTCCATGTGCTTAGGTTGGCGGGTCGTGTTGACGTGGTGTCAGATTTAGGTTACCTGATTAGCGCTCTTGGTTTACGGTCCACGGCTTCTGGTGTATGCTCTGGGGTATTTCGATTTGGATCACGACTAAGGGTTTGAGGCATAGGAATCCGGGTTTAGGGTTTAGGGTTCCGTTCTACGGTTCAAGGGACACGGTCCACGGTTCGTTGTCCGGGGGTTCAGGCTTAGGGGCCACGTCAAGGTGAGCCGGTCGGGTGGTTTAATGGTCCGGGGTAGTCAACGAGTTCATGGCTTCGGGTCCGGGTCCATGTGTCTTAGGTTGGCCGGGTCGGGTTGACATGGTTTTGGGTTTAGGGATACCTGATTACCGCTCCTTGTCTACGGTCCACGGCTTCTGGTGTACGCTCTGGGGTATGTCGGTTAGGGATCACGACTAAGGGTTTGAGGGCTTAGGAATCCAGGTTTAGGGTTTAGGGTTCCGTGCTTACGGTTTATGGTACACGGTCCACGGTTCGTTGTTGGGGGTTCATGGCTTAGGGGCCACGGCAAGGTGAGCCGGTCGGGTGGTTTCATGGTCCGGGGTCGTCAACGAGTTCATGGCTTCGGGTCCGGGTCCATGTGTCTTAGGTTGGACGGGTCGGGTTGACGTGGTTTCGGGTTTAGGGTTACCTGATTAGCGCTCCTAGTTTACGGTCCACGGCTTCTGGGGTACGCTATGGGGTATGTCGGTTAGAGATCACGGCGAAGGGTTTGAGGGCTTAGGAATCCGGGTTTAGGATTTAGGGTTCCGTGCTTACGGTTCATGGTACACGGTCCAAGGTTCGTGTCCGGGGGTTCATGGCTTAGGGGCCATGGCAAGGTGAGCCGGTCGGGTGGTTTCATGGTCCGGGGTCGTCAACGAGTTCATGGTTCGGGTCCGGGTCCATGTGTTTAGGTTGGCCGGGTCGGGTTGACGTGGTTTCGGGTTTAGGGTTACCTGATTAGCGCTCCTGGTTTACGGTCCACGGCTTCTGGTGTACGCTCTGGGGTATGTCGGTTAGAGATCACGGCTAAGGGTTTGAGGGCTTAGGAATCCGGGTTTAGGGTTTAGGGTTCTGTGCTTACGGTTCATGTACATGGTCCACAGTTTTTTGTCCGGGGGTTCATGGCTTAGGGGCGATGGCAAAGTGAGCCGGTCGGGTGGTTTCATGGTCCGGGGTTGTCAACGAGTTCATGGCTTCGGGTTCGGGTCCATGTGAATTAGGTTGGTCGGGTCGGGTTGACGTGGTTTCGGGTTTAGGGTTACCTGATTAGCGCTCCTGGTTTACGGTCCACGGCTTCTGGTGTACGCTCTAGGATATGTCGGTTAGAGATCATGGCTAAGGGTTAGAGGGCTTAGGAATCCTGGTTTAGGGTTTAGGGATCCGTGCTTATGGTTCATGGTACACAGTCCACGGTTCGTTGTCTGGGGGTTCATTGCTTAGGGGTCACGGCAAGGTGAAACGGTCAGGTGGTTTCAGGGTCCGGGGTCGTCAACGAGTTCTTGGCTTTAGGTCTGGGTCCATGTGTCTTAGGTTGGCCGGGTCGGGTTAACGTGGTTTCGGGTTTAGGGTTACCTGATTAGCGCTCCTGGTTTACGGTCCACGGCTTCTGGTGTACACTCTGGGGTATGTCGGTTAGAGATCACGGCTAAGGGTTTGAGGGCTTAGGAATCCGGGTTTAGGGTTTAGGGTTCCGTGCTTACGGTTCATGGGACAAGGTCCTCGGTTCGTTGTCCGGGGGTTCATGGCTTAGGGGTCACGGCAAGGTGAGCCGGTCAGGTGGTTTCATGGTCCGGGGTCGTCAACAAGTTCATGCCTTTGGGTCCGGGTCCATGTGCCTTAGGTTGGCCGGGTCGTGTTGACATGGTTTCAGATTTATGGTTACCTGATTAGCGCTCTTGGTTTACGGTCCACGGCTTCTGGTGTATTATCTGGGGTATTTCGATTTGGGATCACGACTAAGGGTTTGAGGGCATAGGAATCCGGGTTTAGGGTTTAGGGTTCCGTTCCTACGGTTCATGGGACACGGTCCACGGTTCATTGTCCGGGGGTTCATGGCTTAGGGGCCACGTCAAGGTGAGCCGGTCGGGTGGTTTCATGGTCCGGGGTAGTCAACGAGTTCATGGCTTCGGGTCCGGGTCCGTGTGTCTTAGGTTGGCCGGGTCGGGTTGACATGGTTTTGGGTTTAGGGTTACCTGATTACCGCTCCTTGTCTACGGTCCACGGCTTCTGGTGTACGCTCTGGGGTATGTCGGTTAGGGATCACGACTAAGGGTTTGAGGGCTTAGGAATCCAGGTTTAGGGTTTAGGGTTCCGTGCTTACGGTTTATGGTACACGGTCCACGGTTCGTTGTATGGGGGGTTCATGGCTTAGGGGCCACGGCAAGGTGAGCCGGTCGGGTGGTTTCATCTTCCGGGGTCGTCAACGAGTTCATGGCGTCGGGTCCGGGTCCATGTGTCTTAGGTTGGCCGGGTCGGGTTGACGTGGTTTCGGGTTTAGGGTTACCTGATTAGCGCTCCTAGTTTACGGTCCACGGCTTCTGGGGTACGCTATGGGGTATGTCGGTTAGAGATCACGGCTAAGGGTTTGATGCTTAGGAATCCGGGTTTAGGATTTAGGGTTCCGTGCTTACGGTTCATGGTACACGGTCCAAGGTTCGTGGTCCGGGGGTTCATGGCTTAGGGGCCATGGCAAGGTGAGCCGGTCGGGTGGTTTCATGGTCCGGGGTCGTCAACGAGTTCATGTGTTCGGGTCCGGGTCCATGTGTCTTAGGTTGGCCGGGTCGGGTTGACGTGGTTTCGGGTTTAGGGTTACCTGATTAGCGCTCCTGGTTTACGGTCCACGGCTTCTGGTGTACGCTCTGGGGTATGTCGGTTAGAGATCACGGCTAAGGGTTTGAGGGCTTAGGAATCCGGGTTTAGGGTTTAGGGTTCTGTGCTTACGGTTCATGTTACATGGTCCACAATTTTTTGTCCGGGGGTTCATGGCTTAGGGGCGATGGAAAAGTGAGCCGGTCGGGTGGTTTCATGGTCCGGGGTTGTCAACGAGTTCATGGCTTCGGGTTCGGGTCCATGTGTTTTAGGTTGGCCGGTTCGGGTTGACGTGGTTTCAGGTTTAGGGATACCTGATTAGCGCTCCTGGTTTACGGACCACGGCTTCTGGTGTACGCTTTGGGGTATGTCGGTTAGGGATCATGGCTAAGGGTTTGAGGGCTTAGGAATCCGGGTTTAGGGTCTAGGGCTCCGTGGTTACAGTTTATGGTACACGGTCCACGTTTCGTTGTCCGGGGGTTCATGGCTTAGGGGCCACGGCAAGGTGAGCCGATCGGGTGGTTTCATGGTCCGGGGTCGTCAACGAGTTCATGGCTTCGGGTCCGGTCCATGTGTCTTAGGTTGGCCTGGTCGGGTTGACGTGGTTTCGGGTTTAGGGTTACCTGATTAGCGCTCCTGGTTTACGGTCCACCGCTTCTGGTGTACGTTCTGGGGTATGTCGGTTAGGGATCACGGCTAAGGGTTTGAGGGCTTAGGAATTCGGGTTTAGGGTTTAGGGTTCCGTGCTTACGGTTCATTGTACACGGTCCACGGTTCATTGTCTGTGGGTTCATGGCTTAGGGGCCACTGCAAGGTGAGCTGGCCGGGTGGTTTCATGGTCCGGGGTAGTCAACGAGTTCATGGCTTCGGGTCCGGGTCCATGTGTCTTAGGTTGGCTGGGTCAGGTTGACATGGTTTCGGGTTTCGGGTTACCTGATTAGCGCTCCTGGTTTACGGTCCACGACTTCTGGTGTACGCTCTGGGGTATGTTGTCTAAGGATAACAGCTAAGGATTTTAGGGCTTAGGAATCCGGGTTTAGGGTCTAGGGCTCCGTGGTTACGGTTTATGGTACACGGTCCACGGTTCGTTGTCCGGGGGTTCATGGCTTAGGGGCCACGGTAAGGTGAGTCGATCGGGTGGTTTCATGGTCCGGGGTCGTCAACGAGTTCATGGCTTCGGGTCCGGTCTATGTGGCTTAGGTTGGCTTGGTCGAGTTGACGTGGTTTCGGGTTTAGGGTTACCTGATTAGCGCTCCTGGTTTACGGTCCACGGCTTCTGGTGTACGTTCTGGGGTATGTCGGTTAGGGATCACGGCTAAGGGTTTGAGGGCTTAGGAATTCGGGTTTAGGGTTTAGGGTTCCGTGCTTATGGTTCATTGTACACGGTCGACGGTTCGTTGTCCGTGGGTTCATGGCTTAGGGGCCACTGCTAGGTGAGCCGGTCGTGTGGTTTCATGGTCCGGGGTTGTCAACGAGTTCATGGCTTCGGGTCCGGGTCCACGTGTCTTAGGTTGGCTGGGTCGGGTTGACGTGGTTTCGGGTTTCGGGTTACCTGATTAGCGCTCCTGGTTTACGGTCCACGGCTTCTGGTGTATGCTCTGGGGTATGTCGGTTAAGGATCACGGCTAAGGATTTTAGGGCTTAGGAATCCGGGTTTAGGGTTTAGGGTTCCCTGGTTACGGTTTATGGCACACGATCCACGGTTCGTTGTCCGGGGGTTCATGGCTTCGGAGCCACGGCAAGGTGAGCTGATCGGGTGGTTTCATGGTCCGGAGTCGTCAACTAGTTCATGGCTTCGGTTCCGGGTCCATGTGTCTTACATTGGCCGGGTCGGGTTGACGTGGTTTTGGGTTTAGGGTTACCTGATTAGCGCTCCTAGTTTACGGTCCACGGCTTCTGGTGTGCGTTCTGGGGTATGTCGGCTAGGGATCACGGCTAAATGTTTGAGGGCTTAGGAATCCGGGTTTAGGGTTTAGGGTTCCGTGCTTACGGTTCATGGTACACGGTCCATGGTTCGTTGTCCGGGGGTTCGTAGCTTAGGGCCACTGCAAGGTGAGCCGGTCAGGTTGTTTCATGGATCGGGGTCGTCAACGAGTTCATGGCTTCGAGTCCGGGTCCATGTTTCTTAGGTTGGCCGGGTCGGGTTGACGTGGTTTCGGGTTTAGTGTTACTTGATTAGCGCTCCTTGTTTATGGTGCACAGCTTCTGGTGTACGCTCTGGGGTATGTCGGTTAGGGATCTCGGCTAAGGGTTTGAGGGCTTAGGAATCCTGGTTTAGGGTTTAGGGTTCCGTGCTTACGGTTCATGGTAGACGGTCTACGGTTCGTTGTCCGGGGGTTCATGGCTTAGGGACCAAGTTAAGGTGAGCCGATCGGGTTGTTTCATGGTCCGGGGTCGTCAACGAGTTCATGGCTTCGGGTCCGGTCCATGTGTCTTAGGTTGGCCAGGTCGGGTTGACGTGTTTTCGGGTTTAGGGTTACCTGATTAGCGCTCCTGGTTTACGGTCCTCTGCTTCTGGTGTATGTTCTGGGGTATGTCGGTTAGGGAACACGGCTAAGGGTTTGAGGGCTTAGGAATCCTGGTTTAGGGTTCCGTGCTTACGGTTCATTGTACACGGTCCACGGTTCGTTGTCTGTGGGTTCATGGCTTAGGAGCCACTGCAAGGTGAGCCGGCCGGGTGGTTTCATGGTCCGGGGTTGTCAACGAGTTCATGGCTTCGGGTCCGGGTCCATGTGTCTTAGGTTGGCTGGGTCAGGTTGACGTGGTTTCGGGTTTCGGGTTACCTGATTAGCGCTCCTGGTTTTCGGTCCACGGCTTCTGGTGTACGCTCTGGGGTATGTCGGTTAAGGATAACGGCTAAGGATTTTAGGGCTTAGGAATCCGGGTTTAGGGTCTAGGGCTCCGTGGTTACGGTTTATGGTACACGGTCCACGGTTCGTTGTCCGGGGGTTCATGACTTAGGGGCCACGGTAAGGTGAGCCGATCGGGTGGTTTCATGGTCCGGGGTCGTCAACGAGTTCATGGGTTCGGGTCCGGTCTATGTGTCTTAGGTTGGCTTGGTCGAGTTGACGTGGTTTCGGGTTTAGGGTTACCTGATTAGCGCTCCTGGTTTACGGTCCACGGCTTCTGGTGTACGTTCTGGGGTATGTCGGTTAGGGATCACGGCTAAGGGTTTGAGGGCTTAGGAATCCGGGTTTAGGGTTTAGGGTTCCGTGCTTACGGTTCACTGTACACAGTCGACGGTTCGTTGTCCGTGGGTTCATGGCTTAGGGGCCACATCTAGGTGAGCCGGTCGTGTGGTTTCATGGTCCGGGGTTGTCAACGAGTTCATGGCTTCGGGTCCGGGTCCATGTGTCTTAGGTTGGCTGGGTCGGGTTGACGTGGTTTCGGGTTTCGGGTTACCTGATTAGCGCTCCTTGTTTACGGTCTACGGCTTCTGGTGTATGCTCTGGGGTATGTCGATTAAGGATCACGGCTAAGGATTTTAGGGCTTAGGAATCCGGGTTTAGGGTTTAGGGTTCCCTGGTTACGGTTTATGGCACACGATCCACGGTTCGTTGTCCGGGGGTTCATGGCTTTGGAGCCACGGCAAGGTGAGCTGATCGGGTGGTTTCATGGTCCGGAGTCGTCAACGAGTTCATGGCTTCGGTTCCGGGTCCATGTGTCTTACATTGGCCGGGTCGGGTTGACGTGGTTTCGGGTTTAGGGTTACCTGATTAGCGCTCCTAGTTTACGGTCCACGGCTTCTGGTGTGCGTTCTGGGGTATGTCGGCTAGGGATCACGGCTAAATGTTTGAGGGCTTAGGAATCCGGGTTTAGGGTTTAGGGTTCCGTGCTTACGGTTCATGGTACACGGTCCATGGTTCGTTGTCCGGGGGTTCATAGCTTAGGGCCACTGCAAGGTGAGCCGGTCAGGTTGTTTCACGGATCGGGGTCGTCAACGAGTTCATGGCTTCAAGTCCGGGTCCATGTTTCTTAGGTTGGCCGGGTCGGGTTGACGTGGTTTCGGGTTTAGTGTTACTTGATTAGCGCTTCTTGTTTATGGTGCACGGCTTCTGGTGTACGCTCTGGGGTATGTCGGTTAGAGATCACGTCTAAGGGTTTGAGGGCCTAGGAATCCAGGTTTAGGGTTTAGGGTTCCGTGGTTACGGTTTATGGTACACGGTCCACGGTTCTTTGTCCGGGGGTTCATGGCTTAGGGGCCACGGCAAGGTGAGCCGATCGGGTGGTTTCATGGTCCGAAGTCGTCAACGAGTTCATGGCTTCGGGTCCGTTCCATGTGTCTTAGGTTGGCCTGGTCGGGTTGACGTGGTTTCGGGTTTAGGGTTACCTGATTAGCGCTCCTGGTTTACGGTACATGGCTTCTGGTGTACGTTCTGGGGTATGTCGGTTAGGGACCACGGCTAAGGGTTTGAGGGCTTAGGAATCCGGGTTTAGGGTTTAGGGTTCCGTGCTTACGGTTCATTGTACACGATCCACGGTTTGTTGTCTGTGGGTTCATGGCTTAGGGGCCACTGCAAGGTGAGCCGGTCGGGTGGTTTCATGGTCCGGGGTCGTCAACGAGTTCATAGCTTCGGGTCTGGGTCCATGTGTCTTAGGTTCGTCGGGTCGGGTTGACGTGGTAACGGGTTTCGGGTTACCTAATTAGCGCTCCTGGTTTATGGTCCACGGCTTCTGGTGTACGCTCTGGGGTATGTCGGTTAAGGATCACGGCTAAGGATTTTAGGGCTTAGGAATCTGGGTCTAGGGTTTAGGGTTCCCTGGTTACAGTTTATGGCACACGGTCCACGGTTCGTTGTCCTGGGGTTCATTGCTTCGGAGCCACGGCAAGTTGAGCTGATCGGGTGCTTTCATGGTCCGGAGTCGTCAACGAGTTCATGGCTTCGGTTCCGGGTCCATGTGTCTTACGTTGGCCGGGTCGGGTTGACGTGGTTTCGGGTTTAGGGTTACCTGATTAGCGCTCCTAGTTGACGGTCCACGGCTTCTGGTGTGCGTTCTGGGGTATGTCGGCTAGGGATCACGGCTAAGGGTTTGAGGGCTTAGGAATCCGGGTTTTGTGTTAAGGGTTCCGTGCTTACGGTTCATGGTACACGGTCCCTGGTTCGTTGTCCGGTGGTTCATGGCTTAGGGCCACTGCAAGGTGAGCCGGTCAGGTTGTTTCATGGATCGGGGTCGTCAACGAGTTCATGGTGCCCTAAAGATCATGGTGCCTATGGTACAAGGTATTATGAACTTTCCAGGATCCTGTCTCTTCTGAGGCAATGTCAGTTGATCCAGATCACTTACTTCATTGGTGAACAAGGGAGGTTCATCTTCCCAAGTTTCAATACCAAATAATTTGGCATTTAGCTTCATGATTGTACTAAGGAACTTGGCAGCTTGCTCTTCAGTAAAATCCTCATTCTCTTCAGAAGAGGAGTACTCATCAGAGCTCATGAATGGCACAAGGAGGTTCAATGGAATCTCTATGGTCTCTAGATGAGCCTCAGAGTCCTTTGGTTCCTCAGAGGGAAGCTTCTTATTGATCACTGGACGTCCCAGGAGGTCTTCTTCCTTGGGATTCACGTCCTTCTCCTCTCTTGTGGGTTCGGCCATGGTAATTAATTCAATGGCCTTGCACTCTCCTTTTGGATTCTCTTCTGTATTGCTTGGGAGAGTACTAGGAGGGATTTCAATGATCCTTTTACTCAGCTGGCCCACTTATGCTTCCAAATTTCTAATGGAAGACCTTGTTTCATTCATGAAACTCACAGTGACCTTAGATAGATCAGAGAATAAATTTGCTAAGCTAGATGGATTCTGCTCAGAATTCTCTGTCTGTTGCTGAGTGGATGATGGAAAAGGCTTGCTATTGCTAAACCTGTTTCTTCCACCATTATTAAAGCCTTGTTAAGGCTTTTGATCCTTCCATGAGAGATTTGGGTGATTTCTCCATGATGGATTGTAGGTGTTTTAATATGGTTCACCCATGTATTTTAACTCTGCTATTGCAGGGTTCTCAGGATCATAAGCTTCTTCCTCAGAAGATGCCTCTTGAGTACTGTTGGATGCAGCTTGCATTCCATTCAGACTCTGAGAAATCATATTGACTTGCTGAGTCAATATTTTATTCTGAGCCAATATGGCATTCAGAGTATCAATTTCAAGAACTCCCTTCTTCATAGGCGTCCCATTACTCACAGAATTCCTCTCAGAAGGGTACATAAACTGGTTATTAGCAACCATGTCAATGAGTTCTTGAGCTTATGCAGGCGTTTTCTTTAGGTGAATGGATCCACCTGCAGAAGTATCCAATGACATCTTTGATAGCTCAGATAAACCATCATAGAATATATCCAGGATGGTCCATTCTGAAAGCATGTCAGAAGGACACTTTTTGGTCAGCTGCTTGTATCTTTCCCAAGCTTCATAGAGGGATTCACCTTCTTTCTATCTGAAGGTTTGAACATCAGCTCTAAGCTTGCTCAGCTTTTGAGGAGGAAAGAACTTGGCTAAGAAAGCCGTGACCAGCTTATCCCAAGAGTTCAGGCTGTCTTTGGGTTCAGAGTCCAACCATATTCTATCTCTGTCTCTTACAGCAAAAGGGAAAAGCATGAGTCTGTAGACTTCAGGATCTACTCCATTAGTCTTAACAGTATCACAGATCTGCAAGAATTCAGTTAAGAACTGAAAAGGATCTTCAGATGGAAGTCCATGAAACTTGCAGTTCTACTGCATCAGAGAAACTAGCTGAGGTTTCAGCTCAAAATTGTTTGCTCCAATGGTAGAAATGGAGATGCTTCTTCCATGTAAATTGGAGTTAGGTGCAGTAAAGTCACCAAGCATTCTCCTTGCATTATTGTTGTTGGGTTCGGCTTCCATCTCCTTTACTTGTTCGAAATTTTCAATAAGGTTGTCTCTGGATTGTTGTAATTTAGCTTCTCTTAGTTTTCTCTTCAGAGTCCTTTCAGGTTCTGGATCAGCTTCAACAAGAATGCCTTTTTCTTTGTCCGTGCTCATAAGAAAGAGAAGAGAAAAAAGAAGAGGAATCCTCTATGTCACAGTAAAGAGGTTCCTTATTGTTAGTAGAAGAAGAAAAGGAATAGGGGTGAAGAAGAATGAAGAATCCAAACACAAGGGTAAGGATAGGAGCAGTGATGTGAGATGAAGAGAAGTGGTAGTAGATGAATAAAGAATTAGAAGGAGATGAGGGAGAAGGATTTTCGAAAATTATTTTTGAAAAAGGGTTAGTGATTTTCGAAAATAGTTTTTGAAAAAGGTTAGTAGTTTTCGAAAATTAAAATCAAAAATTAAAATAATTAGTTATTTAAAAAGAAATTTTGAAAAAGGGGGGGGAGATATTTTCGAAAATTAGAGAGAGAGTGTTAGTTAGGTTGTTTTGAAAAAGGATAAGAAACAAACAAAAAGTTAGTTAGTTAGTTGAAACAAATTTTAAAAAGATAAGAAGTTAGGAAGTTATAAAAGATATTTTGAAATCAAATTTTTGAAAAAAGATAAGATAAGAAGATATTTTTGAAAAGATATGATTGAAATTATTTTGAAAAAGATTTGATTTTTAAAATTACAATTAATGACTTGATTCACAAGAAATCACAAGATATGATTCTAGAACTCAAAGTTTGAATCTTTCTTAACAAGCAAGTAACAAACTTGAAATTTTTGAATCAAAACATTAATTGTTATTGTTATTTTCGAAAATTTGATATAAAAAATAAGGAAAAGATTTTTGAAAAATATTTTAAAATTTTTCGAAAATAACTAAGAAAAATGAAAAAGATTTGATTTTTGAAAAAGATAAGATTTTTTTTTAAATTGAAAATTTGATTTGACTCATAAAAATAACTAGATTTTAAAATTTTTTGAAAAAGTCAAATCTAATTTTCGAAATTTTAAGAGAGAAAAAGGGAAAGATATTTTTTTGATTTTTGAATTTTTATGATGAGAGAGAAAAACAAGAAAAATGATGCAATACATGAAAGTTATGGATCAAAACAATGAATGCATGCAAGAATGCTATGAATGTCAAGATGAACACCAAGAACACTATGAAGATCATGATGAACATCAAGAACACATTTTTGAAAAATTTTTAATGCAAAGAAAACATGCAAGACACCAAACTTAGAATTCTTTAATGCTTAGACATAAAGAATTCAGGAATGCATATGAAAAACAAGAAAAGACACAAAACATGCAAATGCAAAGATCAAACAAGAAGACTTACCAAGAACAACTTGAAGATCATGAAGAACACTATGAATGCATGAATTTTTTCGAAAAATGCAAGATGAACATGCAATTGACACCAAACTTATAACATGACTCAAGACTCAAACAAGAAACACAAAAAATATTTTTGATTTTTATGATTTTCTAATTTTTTTGTATTTTTTCGAAAATTATTTGAAAAACAAAAATAAGGATTCCAAAATTTTTAATATGAATTCCAGGAATCTAGCATTCTTAGTCTAAAGCTCCAATCTGAGGGTTAGGCATGGCTTAATAGCCAACCAAGCTTTAGCATATAACATCAGAGAATATACTGCTCATTACTTATCAAAGTAACTTGCCTCTATGCTGATGGTTTGGAAGCCTCAGTCCAAAAGAATTTAGACATGGCTTTATGGCTAGTCAGGCTTCAACATGCTTCATGAAACACTAGAATTCATTCTTAAAAATTTTGAAGAAAAATATATTTTTGAAAACATTTTTTTTTAAATTTTTTCGAAAACAAAGGAGAAATTTTTGAAAGATTTTTGAAAAATTTTTTGAAAACTTTTTGAAAATAAGAAAGAAATTACCCAATCTAAGCAACAAGATGAACCGTCAGTTGTCCAAACTCGAACAATCCCTGGCAACGGCGCCAAAAACTTGGTATGCGAAATTGTTACTCAGGTTGTGAATTATTGTTCGAAATTGATTCCCTGGCGATGGCACCAAAAACGGATACACAGAACCATGGTCTAAACATATCTTCACAACTTCGCATAACTAACCAGCAAGTGCACTGGGTCGTCCAAGTAATAAACCTTACGTGAGTAAGGGTCGATCCCACGGAGATTGTTGGTATGAAGCAAGCTATGGTCACCTTGTAAATCTCAGTCAGGCGGATATAAAATAGTTATGGAGTTTTCAAAATTAATACTAAAATAAGGATAGAAATACTTATGTAAATCATTGGTGAGAATTTCAGATAAGCGTATGGAGATGCATTCATTCCTCTGAACCTCTGCTTTCCTGCTGTCTTCATCCAATCAGTCTTACTCCTTTCTATGGCTGGCTTTGTGTAAGGATGTCACCGGTGCCAATGGCTACTTTCAATCCTCTCGGAAAAATGGTCCAAATGCTCTGTCACAGCACGGCTAATCATCTGGAGGCATCACCCTTATCGTTGGTTGCATCCTATTCCTCTCTGTGAAAATGGTCCGATGCGCTGTCACTGCATGGATAATCATCTTGGAGGTTCTCGATCATACTGGAATAGAATTTACTATCCTTTTGCGTCTGTCACTACGCCCAGCACTCGCGAGTTTGGAGTTCGTCACAGTCATTCAATCCCAGAGTCCTACTCGGAATACCACGGACAAGGTTTAGACTTTCTGGACTCTCATGAATGTCACCATCAATCTAGCTTATACCACGAAGATTCTGATTAAGAGATCTAAGAGATACTCATTCAATCTAATGTAGAACGGAAGTGGTTGTCAGGCACACGTTCATGGGGAATGATGATGATTGTCATGTTCATCACATTCAGGTTGAAGTGTGAATGAATATCTTAGAAGCGAAATAAGATGAATTGAATAGAAAACAGTAGTACTTTGCATTAATCTTTGAGGAACAGCAGAGCTCCACACCTTAATCTATGGAGTGCAGAAACTCTACCGTTGAAAATACATAAGTAATGAAGGTCCAGGCATGGCCGAATGGCCAGCCCCCAAACGTGATCAATAGATCAAACGATAATCCAAAGATGATTCCAAAGATTCAAAGATGTCAAATAAAATAGTAAAAGGTCCTATTTATAATAAACTAGCTACTAGGGTTTACAGAAGTAAGTAATTGATGCATAAATCCACTTTCGGGGCCCACTTGGTGTGTGCTTGGGCTGAGCTTGAAGTCTACACGTGGAGAGGTCATTTTTTGGAGTTGAACACCAGCTTTTGTGCCAGTTTGGGCGTTGAACTCCACTTTGCAACTTGTTTCTGGCGCTGGACGCCAGAATTGGGCAGAGAGCTGGAATTGAACGCCAGTTTGCGTCATTTAAACTTGGGCAAAGTATAAACTATTATATATTGCTGGAAAGCCCTGGATGTCTACTTTTCAATGCAATTGGAAGCGCGCCATTTTGAGTTCTGTAGCTCCAGAAAATCCATTTTGAGTGCAGGGAGGTCAGAATCCAACAGCATCAGCAGTCCTTCTTCAACCTCTGAATCTGATTTTTGCTCAAGTCCCTCAATTTCTGCCAGAAAATACCTGAAATCACAGAAAAACATACAAACTCATAGTAAAGTCCAGAAATGTGAATTTAACATAAAAACTAGTGAAAACATCCCTAAAAGTAACTAGATTCTATTAAAAACATACTAAAAACAATGCCAAAAAGCGTATAAATTATCCGCTCATCAGACCTCATTTGGGATATGCAACGCATAAACTGCTCAACAAAGTCCCTCAAGTTATGGAGAGACTAGACAAATTTACCAAGCATTGAGTGCAATCCTTCACACCTTGACGTTGTACGAAAACACCCAAAGAAGTTGCCCCTTATATATGCAGTTGCCCACATCCTTCTCCTAGAGTAAAGGTCAGAAACCCATTGATTATCAGACAGACCAAGCGCATCCACCATATAATGCCAATGATCTTCAAACTCCCACACCTCATAATCAAACAGCATGCATTTCTTAAATTCAGAAGTAAATCTGGGGTTGCTTAGGTTAGAAGTGGCATTCCTCAACAGATACCTAGCACACAAATGGTGATAGGCCCCAGGAAACACTGCTTCGATTGCATTTTTCATCGCTCCATGCCCATCTGTTATCACACACCCAGGTGCTTTACCCTTCATGGCGTCCAGGAACTGTTGCAGCAACCAGGTGTAAGTCTGCTCATTCTCATTTGCAACTAGCGCAGTCGCAAACTCAATTGTTTGGTTATGGTGATTCACTCCAGAAAACACAACCAGTGGACACATATACTTATTCTTCCGATATGTCACATCAAATGCGATGACATCCCCAAACAAACCATAATCCAGTTGACTGCAATTATCTGACCAAAACAGGTACACCAAACGACCCTCTTTGTCTGCCAAATAATGCACAAACATTCCAGGATTAGCCTGCGTCGTTGATTCCAGTAACTTAAGGCAAGCCATCGCGTCCCTGCCAATGAGCCTCCATTGCTTCCCTATCTGGTTATACATATCCCTCTTTAGAAACGGAAGGTTTTGGAATCCCCCAGCAGTTTGCACAAAAGATGAATAAATCTGTGGCGTTTTAATCCCAACTCTAAGCATCATGTTCATTTGTTCCAGGGTGGCTGCATCCATTTTCCTATGGCCCGATAGCATGAAAGTCAGTCTATCGTCTAGCAACTCGTGGTTGTGAACATTCTGAAAGTATGATATTATCCATCTACCACTTTCAGAGTGCACGTGGACGCGCATCTCTACCTCACAGCCGCATCTGGTCTCCGCCTTCAGCTCACGTTTCCGTCGCGTGCCGTCGTTAACGGACCCCATTCCTCTGAACCCCTATCGGAAACATACAAATTCTTATTGAGTAACCTCATTCCTCACATTTTGCCAAATTTTATTCTTCCTCATAGTGAAACCATTCATCTTTGCATACAAACTGTAAAACAAGAATGCCACCGATAGATCTGGAAAATGACACATCATAATCACCTTTGTAGTGATTTGCTTGAAATTTATACACCCCAGCTCTGCAATACCGTCCACTGCTTTCTCCTCCTAGTTGTCAAAGAAGCTATCCCCGAAATTCTTCTCTACATCCAACTCCACCCCTAATTCCCCATCATCAACGTCGTCACCAAATTCGTCACCACCAGGACCAAAGGCATCGCTTCCATCGCCTCCCCCTTCTTCATCAGACAACAGCCGGTAACATTCGTCTGCCGTGGATTCTCCCTCTATGCAGTCCTGCGCAAAAATGGCATTCACGGATTAACATCTTTTTTACATCAGCCATAATACTCTGTAACCAAAAATTGCCAAAACACTACCGTGCTCTGTCCTACCTTGTTTCCCACCCACAAAATAGACCATGAAACAATATCACCGCCCACACCCTAAATCCCTTAAATCTAGGGCTTCGCCGTCACTTGAGATGATGGTTCATGGCAGTCGCTCTTCATCTCCTCGCTCTACCAAATGGGCTAAAACTCAGTCAACAGCCCATTCATATAAGGGGGTTCGAATGGAAAAATGTATAAATTGAGGGGTGATAACACTATATGCAGAAATATATAGGCAATATTGTAAATAACAAAAAGACCTGCCACCAAAGCAAAAACTTGTGTCAGAGGTGACAGGTGCATCAATCTCCTAATTTGGACCGGTGCATGCTATAACTCACCGAAAAACATGTGGTAAAAGCACTGTACAAGATAAACAAGAACAAAGAAAATTGCAAAAGAAGAATCAAAAACTACTCTTTATGATGTCTACTTTTTTACAGTCTAACAGTTAATCTAAGCAATTTTCATCGTGAAATCTTAATCCTTAAAGCTTATATATTAGGAATAATTCAAGTTCCAGTGTCTATTATTTAAGGAAAAATTAATTGACAAAATGGTATATATTAATTGTAATTGTTAAGATTGTACATGTGTTACTGAATTAATTCTGTCCGGTTTAGTACTAATGGTGTTTAAGTAAGATTGTATTGACTAATGCGAGCTAATCACCGGTTCAAAATTTCACCAATTTTAGAAACTCAATTACGTCGTAAGTATAGTCTAAACTGGCAAACAGATCATCATAATCAAAGTTTAGAAAAGTGCCACACAACTCAAATCAAATAACTGGGAGAATTAATACCGAGTCGTTCTCCCTTAAACTTGCAATTGAGTGTACATTATTGGTTATAGAATTTAGAAATTTTGAATATAAATTTGGAAAGATAAAGCAACTAGAAATTACAGAGCAACCAATAATAAGATGGCAATAAGTAAAAGCAATAAGCAAGTAAACAGTTATCTAGTAAGTATCCAATTGAGTTGACAACAATTAAAAAGCAAATACACTAGGAAGCAATGGAATTAAACTAAAGGACTAAGAGAATAGAGTCAATAAAAGGGATTGTAATCAAATGCTCAAAAGACTTTAGCTAGAATTGAGAATTTAGGCTTCCTATCCTTCTTATCAACCACAAACATAACAATTAAAAGTTATTCCCACTTCGTTATTGGTGCGCAGAAATTGTGATTACACTTTGATTATGTAAAATTCATCGCTCATTCTTTCCCTGGTAATGGCGCCAAAAACATGATGCCAATACCATGGTTCACAACTTCACACAACTAACCAGCAAGTACACTGGGTCGTCCAAGTAATACCTTACGTGAGTAAGGGTCGAATCCCAAGGAGATTGTTGGTATGAAGCAAGCTATGGTCACCTTGCAGATCTCAGTCAGGTACGGTTAAATGTGATTGGATTAGATAATTAAAAGATAAATAATAAAGGATAGAAATACTTATGTAAATCATTGGTGAGAATTTCAGATAAGCGAATAGAGATGCTTTCGTTCCTCTGAACCTCTGCTTTCCTGCTATCTTCATCCAATCAGTCTTACTCCTTTCCATGGCTGGCTTTATGTGATACATCACCATTGTCAATGGCTACTTTCGGTCTTCTCTCGGGAAAATAATCCAAATGCCCTGTCACGGCATGACTAATCGTCTGGAGGCATCACCCTTGTCAATGGTTTCATCTTATCCTCTCAGTGAACATGGTCAACGCACCCTGTCACGGCACGGCTATTCATCTGTCGGTTGTCGATCCTGCTGGAATAGGATTTACTATCCTTTTGCGTCTATCACTACGCCCGGCAATCGCGAGTTTGAAGCTCGTCACAGTCATTCAATCATTGAATCCTACTTGGAATACCACAGACAAGGTTTAGACCTTCCGGATTCTCTTGAATGCAGCCATCAGTCTAGCTTACACCACGAAGATTCCGATTAAGAGATCTAAGAGATACTCATTCAATCTGATGTAGAACGGAAGTGGTTGTCAGGCACGCGTTCATAAGGAATGATGATGATTGTCACGTTCATCACATTCAGGTTGAAGTGCGAATGAATATCTTAGAAGCGAAATAAGATGAATTGAATAGAAAACAGTAGTACTTTGCATTAATCTTTGAGGAACAGCAGAGCTCCACACCTTAATCTATGGAGTGTAGAAACTCTACCGTTGAAAATACATAAGTGAAAGGTCCAGGCATGGCCGAGAAGGCCAGCCCCCAAAACATGATCACATGATCAAAATACAATCCAGGATCCAAAGATGATCCAAAGGATGTCTAATACAATAGTAAGAGGTCCTATTTATAATAAACTAGCTACAAGGGTTTACAGAAGTAAGTAATTCATGCATAAATCCACATCCGGGGCCCACTTGGTATGTGCTTGGGCTGAGCTTTAACTTTCCACGTGCAGAGGCCATTTGTGGAGTTGAACGCCAAGTTTTGATCCATTTCTGGCGTTCAACTCTGGTTTTTTGATCCCTTTCTGGCGCTGAACTCCAGAATTGGGCAGAGAGCTGGCGTTGAACGCCAGTTTATATCGTCTAAAATTGGGCAAAGTATGGACTATTATATATTTCTGGAAAGCTCTGGATGTCTACTTTCCAACGCAATTGGAAGCGCACCATTTCGAGTTCTGTAGCTCCAGAAAATCCACTTTGCGTGCAGGGAGGTCAGAATCCAACAGCATCAGCAGTCCTTCTTCAACCTCTGAATCTGATTTTTGCTCAAGTCCCTCAATTTCAGCCAGAAAATACCTGAAATCATAGAAAAAGACACAAACTCATAGTAAAGTCCAGAAATGTGAATTTAGCATAAAAACTAATGAAAACATCCCTAAAAGTAACTAGATCCTACTAAAAACATACTAAAAACAATGTCAAAAAGCGTATAAATTATCCGCTCATCACAACACCAAACTTAAATTGTTGCTTGTCTCCAAGCAACTGAAAATCAAATAGGATAAAAAGAAGAGAATATACTATAAATTCCAAACTATCAATGAAACATAGCTCCAATCAAATGAGCAGGACTTATAGCTTTTTGCCTCTTGAATAGTTTTGGCATCTCACTTTATCCATTGAGGTTCAGAATGATTGGCATCTATAGGAACTCAGAGTTTAGATAGTGTTATTGATTCTCCTAATTCAGTATGATGATTCTTGAACACAGCTATTTTATGAGTCTTGGTCGTGGCCCTAAGCACTTTGTTTTCCAGTATTACCACCGGATACATAAATGCCACAGACACATAATTGGGTGAACCTTTTCAGATTGTGACTCAGCTTTGCTAAATTCCTCAATTAGAGGTGTCCAGGGTTCTTAAGCACACTCCTTTTTTTGCTTTGGACCTTGACTTTAACCGCTCAGTCTCAAGTTTTCACTTGACACCTACACGCCACAAGCACATGGTTAGGGACAGCTTAGTTTAGCCGCTTAGACTAGGATTTTATTCCTTTAGGCCCTCCTATCCACTGATGCTCAAAGCCTTGGGATCCTTTTTATTTGCCCTTGCCTTTTGGTTTTAAGGGTTATTGGATTTTTGCTCTTGCCTCTTGGTTTTAAGAGCTTTTGGCTTTTTCTGCTTGCTTTTTCTTTTTCTTTTTTTTTCGCCTTTTTTTTCTGTTTTTTTTTTTCTGCAAGCTTTGTTCTTTGCTGCTTTTTCTTGCTTCAAGAATCATTTTTATGATTTTTCAGATTATCAAATAACATGTCTCCTTGTCATCATTCTTTCAAGAGCCAACATATTTAACATTCTTAAACAACAACTTCAAAAGACATATGCACTGTTCAAGCATACATTCAGAAAACAAGAAGCATTGTCACCACATCAATATAATTAAACTAAGTTCAAGGATAAATTCGAAATTCATGTACTTCTTGTTCTTTTGAATTAAAACATTTTTCATTTAAGAGAGGTGATGGATTCATAGGACATTCATAACTTTTAAGACATAGTTACTAACTACTAATGATCATGTAATGAAGACACAAACATAGATAAGCACATAACATAGAAAACGAAAAACAGAAGAAATAAGAACAAGGAATGAATGCACCTTAGTGATGGTGGCGTTTCCTTCTTGAGGAACCAAAGATGTCCTTGAGCTCTTCTATGTCTCTTCCTTGTCTTTGTTGCTCCTCCCTCATTGCTTTTTGATCTTCTCTTATTTCATGAAGGATGATGGAGTGCTCTTGATGTTCCACCCTTAATTGTCCCATGTTGGAACTTAATTCTCCTAGGGAGGTGTTGATTTGCTCCTAATATTTATGTGGAGGGAAGTGCATCCCCTGAGGTATCTCAAGGATCTCTTGATTTGCAGCCACATGTTCTACCACTGAGCTATAGACCCTTGAGATGAATCTTTCCATCTCCCATGACTCGGAGGTGGAAGCCTTTGTCTTCCCTTCCCCTCTTTTAGAGGTTTAGGTGCCATCAATGGTAATGGAAAAACAAAAAGCTTATTCTTTTACCACACCAAACTTAGAATGTTACTCGCCCTCGAGCAAAAGAAGAAAGAATAGAAGAAGAAGAAGATATGGAGGAGATGGAGGGATGTGTGTATGGATGTGAGTGGTGAATGGAGAACAGAAGGGATGATCATGAATGGAGAGAGAGGGTGAGGTGGGTGGGGATCTTGTGGGATTCATAGATCCTGAGATGATCCTGTGGTGTCCACAGATCCTGAGGTGTCAAGGATTTGCATCCCTGCACCAATTAGGCATGTAAAATGCCTTTGCACACAACTCTGGGCGTTCAGCGCCAGGTTGGTGCCCATTTTGGGCGTTCAACGCCCATTTGTTGCCATTTCTGGCGTTGAACGCCAGAACCATGCTTGTTCTGGGCGTTCAGCGCCAGGATGCTGCCCATTTTGGGCGTTCAGCGCCAGAACCATGCTCTGTTCTGGCGTTGAACGGCAGGCAGGTGCTTCCTCCAGGGTGTGATTTTTCTTCTGCTGTTTTTGATTCCGTTTCCAATTTTTATATTTATTTTGTGACTCCACATGATCATGAACCTATAAAGACATATAACTAAGAAAAATATAGTTAGATAAATTGGGTTGCCTCCCAACAAGCGCTTCTTTAATGTCAATAGCTTGACAGTGGGCTCTCATGGAGCCTCACAGATGTTCAGAGCATTTTTTGAGACTCTCCAACACCAAACTTAGAGTTTGGATATGGGAGTTCAACACCAAACTTAGAGTTTGGTTGTGGCCTCCCAACACCAAACTTAGAGTTTGACTGTGGGGCTTTGTTTGACTCTGCTTTGAGAGAAGCTTTTTATGCTTCCACTCCATGGATGCAGAGAGAGATCCTTGAGTTGTAAACACAAGGTTGTCCTCTTTCAATTGAAGGATTAATTCTCCTCTGTCCACATCAATCACAGCTCTTGCTGTGGCTAGGAAAGGTCTTCCTAGGATGATGGACTCATCCTCTTCCTTTCCAGTATCCAGGACTATGAAATCAGCAGGGATGTAAAGGCCTTCAACCTTTACTAACACGTCCTCTACTTGTCCATAAGCCTGTTTTCTTGAATTGTCTGCCATCTCTAATGAGATTTTAGCAGCTTGCACCCCATAGATTCCCAGTTTCTCTATTACAGAGAGGGGCATGAGGTTTATTCCTGAACCAAGGTCACACAGAGCCTTAAAGACCATGGTGCCTATGGTACAAGGTATTATGAACTTTCCAGGATCCTGTCTCTTCTGAGGCAATGTCAGTTGATCCAGATCACTTAGTTCATTGGTGAACAAGGGAGGTTCATCTTCCCAAGTTTCAATACCCAATAATTTGGCATTCAGCTTCATGATTGTACCAAGAAACTTGGCAGTTTGCTCTTCAGTAACATCCTCATTCTCTTCAGAAGAGGAATACTCATCAGAGCTCATGAAGGGCATAAGGAGGTTCAATGGAATCTCTATGGTCTCTAGATGAGCCTCAGATTCCTTTGGTTCCTTAGAGGGAAGCTCCTTATTGGTCACTGGACGTCCCAGGAGGTCTTCCTCCTTGGGATTCACGTCCTCCTCTCCCTCATTGGGTTCGGCCATTTTGGTTATGTCAATGGCCTTGCACTCTCCTTTTGGATTTTCTTTTGTATTGCTTGGGAGAGTGCTAGGAGGGATTTCAGTGATCCTTTTTACTCAGCTGGCCCACTTGTGCTTCCAAATTTCTAATGGAAGACCTTGTTTCATTCATGAAACTTACAGTGGCCTTAGATAGATCAGAGACTAAGTTTGCTAAGCTAGATGGATTCTGCTCAGAATTCTCTGTCTGTTGCTGAGTGGATGATGGAAAAGGCTTGCTATTGCTAAACCTGTTTCTTCCACCATTATTAAAGCCTTGTTGAGGCCTTTGATCCTTCCATGAGAGATTTGGATGATTTCTCCATGATGGGTTATAGGTGTTTCCATAAGGTTCACCTAAGTAATTCACCTCTGCTATTGCAGGGTTTTCAGGATCATAAGCTTCTTTTGCATAAGAAGCCTCTTGAGTACTGTTGGATGTAGCTTGCATTCCATTCAGACTCTAAGAAATCATATTGACTTGTTGAGTCAATATTTTGTTCTGAGCCAATATGGCATTCAGAGTATCAACTTCAAGAACTCCTTTCTTCATAGGCGTCCCATTATTCACAGGATTCCTCTCAGAAGTGTACATGAACTGGTTATTAGCAACCATGTCAATGAGTTCTTGAGCTTCTGCAGGCGTTTTCTTTAGGTGAATGGATCCACCTGTAGAAGTATCCAATGACATCTTTGATAACTCAGACAAACCATCATAGAATATATCCAGGATGGTCCATTCTGAAAGCATGTCAGAGGGACACTTTTTGGTCAACTATTTGTATCTTTCCCAAGCTTCATAGAGGGATTCACCATCTTTTTGTTTGAAGGTTTGAACATCAGCTCTAAGCTTGCTCAGCTTTTGAGGAGGAAAGAACTTGGCTAAGAAAGCCGTGACCAACTTATCCCAAGAGTTCAGGCTGTCTCTGGATTGAGTATCCAACCAGATTCTAGCTCTGTCTCTTACAGCAAATGGGAAAAGCATGAGCCTGTAGACTTCAGGATCTACTCCATTAGTCTTAACAGTATCACATATCTGCAAGAATTCAGTTAAGAACTGAAAAGGATCTTCAGATGGAAGTCCATGAAACTTGCAGTTCTGCTGCATCAGAGAAACTAATTGAGGTTTTAGCTCAAAGTTGTTTGCTCCAATGGTAGGAATGGAGATGCTTCTTCCATGTAAATTGGAATAGGTGCAGTAAAGTCACCAAGCATTCTCCTTGCATTATTATTATTTTCGGCTGCCATCTCCTCTTCTTGTTCGAAAATTTCTGAAAGGTTATCTCTAGATTGTTGTATTTTAGCTTCTCTTAGTTTCCTCTTCAGAGTCCTTTCAGGTTCTGGATCTGCTTCAACAAGAATATTCTTGTCCTTGCTCCTGCTCATATGACAAAGAAGAGGGCACAGAAAAAATAATAATAATAATATGGATCCTTTATACCACAGTATAGAGGTCCTTGTGTTAGAAGAAAAGAAGAAGAAAATCTGAACTCAGAGAGAGAGAGAGAGGGAGTTCGGATTTTTGGTGGGTGATGGAGAGATGTTAGTAGATGAATAAATAATTAGAATAAGATGAGAGAGGGAAAATTTTGAAAATAATTTTTGAAAAAGAGTTAGTGATTTTTGAAAATAGTTTTTGAAAAAGGTTAGTATTTTTCGAAAATAAAAATCACAAATTAAAATAATTAGTTAATTAAAAAGAAATTTTGAAAAAGAGGGGAGATATTTTCGAAAATTAGAGAGAGAGAGTTAGTTAGGTAGTTTTGAAAAAGATAAGAAACAAACAAAAAGTTAGTTAGTTAGTTGAAACAAATTTGAAAATCAATTTTGAAAAAATAAGAAGATAGGAAGTTAGAAAAAATATTTTTGAAATCATATTTTGAAAAAGATAAGATAAGAAGATATTTTTGAAAAGATATGATTGAAATTAGTTTTTGAAAAAGATTTGATTTTTAAAATCACAATTAATGACTTGATTCACAAGAAATCACAAGATATGATTCTAGAATTCAAAGTTTGAATCTTTCTTAACAAGTAAGTAACAAACTTGAAATTTTTGAATCAAAACATTAATTGTTATTGTTATTTTCGAAAATTTGATATAAAAATAAGAAAAAGATTTTTGAAAAATATTTTTGAAATTTTCAAAAATAACTAAGAAAAATGAAAAAGATTTGATTTTTGAAAAAGATTTTGAAAAAGCTAAGATTTTTAAATTGAAAATTTGATTTGACTCATAAAAACAACTAGATTTTAAAATTTTTTGAAAAAGTCAAATCTAATTTTCGAATTTATGAGAGAGAAAAAGGGAAAGATATTTTTTTGATTTTTGAATTTTTAATGATGAGAGAGAAAAACAAGAAAAATGATGCAATGCATGAAATTTTTAGATTAAAACATGTGATGCATGCAAGAATGCTATGAATGTCAAGATGAACACCAAGAACACTATGAAGATCATGATGAACACCAAGAATATATTTTTGAAAAAATTTTTTATGCAAAGAAAACATGCAAGACACCAAACTTAGAATTCTTTGATGCTTAGGCACTAAGAATTCAAGAATGCATATGAAAAACAAGAAAAGACACAAAACATGCAAATGCAAGGATCAAACAAGAAGACTTACCAAGAACAACTTGAAGATCATGAAGAACACTATGAATGCATGAATTTTCGAAAAAATGCAAGATGCATATGCAATTGACACCAAACTTATAACATGACTCAAGAAACAGAAAAATATTTTTTATTTTTATGATTTTCTATTTTTTTTGGATTTTTTTCGAAAATTAAAAGGAAAATAAGGATTTCAAAATTTTTAATATGAATTCCAGGAATCTTGCATTCTTAGTCTAAAGCTTCAGTCCAGGAATTAGACATGGCTCACTAGCCAGCCAAGCTTTCAATAAAAGCTCCAGTCCAAAACACTAGACATGGCCAATGGCCAGCCAAGCTTCAGCATGTAATCCAGACATGACATGCCTGACATACCCTTCAGTCGTGTAACAGCTGATGGTTGGAAGCCTCAGTCCAAAAGAATTTAGATATGGCTTTACAGCCAGCCAGGCTTCACATGCTTCATGAAATACTAGAATTCATTCTTAAAAATTTTGAATAAAAATATATTATTTTTTTTTGAAAACATTTTTATAATTTTTTTCGAAAACAGATGAGAAATTTTTGAAAGATTTTTGAAAAATTTTTGAAAAAAAAATAAAAAGAAAATTACCTAATCTGAGCAACAAGATGAACCGTCAGTTGTTCAAACTCGAACAATCCCCGGCAACGGCGCCAAAAACTTGGTGCGCAGAAATTGTGATTACACTTTGATTATGTAAAATTCATCGCTCATTCTTTCCCTGGTAATGGCGCCAAAAACATGATGCCAATACCATGGTTCACAACTTCGCACAACTAACCAGCAAGTGCACTGGGTCGTCCAAGTAATACCTTACGTGAGTAAGGGTTGAATCCCACGGAGATTGTTGGTATGAAGCAAGCTATGGTCACGTTGCAGATCTTAGTCAGGTAGGGTTAAATGTGATTGGATTAGATAATTAAAAGATAAATAATAAAGGATAGAAATACTTATGTAAATCACTGGTGAGAATTTCAGATAAGCGAATAGAGATGCTTTCGTTCCTCTGAACCTCTGCTTTCCTGCTATCTTCATCCAATCAGTCTTACTCCTTTCCATGGCTGGCTTTATGTGATACATCACCATTGTCAATGGCTACTTTCGGTCTTCTCTCGGGAAAATGATCCAAATGCCCTGTCACAGCATAGCTAATCGTCTGGAGGCATCACCCTTGTCAATGGTTTCATCTTATCCTCTCAGTGAACATGGTCAACGCACCCTGTCACGGCACGGCTATTCATCTGTCGGTTCTCGATCCTGCTGGAATAGGATTTACTATCCTTTTGCGTCAGTCACTACGCCCGGCAATCGCGAGTTTGAAGCTCGTCACGGTCATTCAATCATTGAATCCTACTTGGAATACCACAGACAAGGTTTAGACCTTCCGGATTCTCTTGAATGCCGCCATCATTCTAGCTTACACCACGAAGATTCCGATTAAGAGATCTAAGAGATACTCATTCAATCTGATGTAGAACGGAAGTGGTTGTCAGGCACGCGTTCATAAGGAATGATGATGATTGTCACGTTCATCACATTCAGGTTGAAGTGCGAATGAATATCTTAGAAGCAAAATAAGATGAATTGAATAGAAAACAGTAGTACTTTGCATTAATCTTTGAGGAACAGCAGAGCTCCACACCTTAATCTATGGAGTGTAGAAACTCTACCGTTGAAAATACATAAGTGAAAGGTCCAGGCATGGCCGAGATGGCCAGCCCCCAAAACGTGATCACAGGATCAAAATACAATCCAGGATCCAAAGATGATCCAAAGGATGTCTAATACAATAGTAAGAGGTCCTATTTATAATAAACTAGCTACTAGGGTTTACAGAAGTAAGTAATTGATGCATAAATCCACTTCCGGGGCCCACTTGGTGTGTGCTTGGGCTGAGCTTTAACTTTCCACGTGCAGAGGCCATTTGTGGAGTTGAACGCCAGGTTTTGATCCATTTCTGGCGTTCAACTCTGGTTTGTTGATCCCTTTCTGGCGCTGAACTCCAGAATTGGGAAGAGAGCTGGCGTTGAACGCCAGTTTACATCATCTAAACTTGGGCAAAGTATGGACTATTATACATTTCTGGAAAGCCCTAGATGTCTACTTTCCAACGCAATTGGAAGCGCGCCATTTCAAGTTCTGTAGCTCCAGAAAATCTACTTCGAGTGCAGGGAGGTCAGAATCCAACAGCATCAGCAGTCCTTCTTCAACCTCTGAATATGATTTTTGCTCAAGTCCCTCAATTTCAGCCAGAAAATACCTGAAATCACAGAAAAACACACAAACTCATAGTAAAGTCCAAAAATGTGAATTTAGCATAAAAACTAATGAAAATATCCCTAAAAGTAACTAGATCCTACTAAAAACATACTAAAAACAATGTCAAAAAACGTATAAATTATCCGCTCATCAGTTATCCCCTAACATCGGAGGAAAGTCAAGTAGGAATAATTGATCTCAATGCACAAATCCTAATCAATTTACCAATCAAATTTGGTAAAAGATTAGCGTTAGTGAAAATCAAATCAACTAACAACTCTCAATTACCAATTAATATTGGACATTGATAACTCAAGGATCCTTAATTACTCAACCCTAAGCCAAAAATTAAAAAATATACTCCATATTTAAGGTTAGAATTTCATCAACACTAGGTGATCAAATAGTTAATATGCATAGATACAAATGGAACTAGTCACAACCTATGGAGTTTAGGCCGACTAGTTGGTACAGAATTTATAATCCACAAACTAACCGACAAGTGCACCAGGTCATACCAAGTAATACCTCAGGTGAATGAGAGTCAATCCCATGAGGATTGATAGACCAAGTAACAATGGTTGAGTGATTTACTTAGTCAGACAAGTAAAAAATGATGTTTTGGGGTTTAAGAATACTAAACAGTAATTCAAAGATTAAGAAAGTAAACAATGAAATTGGTGTGAAGACTATGTGACAAAACAGTTAAGGTTTCAGAGATATTCATTTTCCGAATTAATATTTCTTACCAACTACTTTAATCAGGCAAGATTCAATTCATGGCAAACTGTAATTGACTAAACCCTAATTCCTTGGTGATTTAGTCTCCTCTAACCTAATCAGTCGTCAATTCCTTGGTCATTTAATATAGATTAAAGGGTTAGGTTCAATTCTAGTTTATTAGCCACTCAAATCCTAATTACCCAGATATAAGAGGATTATATGTCACTTATCCCGTTAAGCCCAAGCAATTAGTGGTTTAGGAAAAATTTACTTTCAAGCTAGTATTTAGGTGAGATAACTTTTCCAAGAATCAACAAGAATTCATGTAGAACAAGAGTTATTTTCCAATACACTCAAGTTCATAAGATGAAGAACGAAAGTAATCCTTGAATTTAAATCAATATATTAATTAAAATAGAGTGACAATGGTATTAATCTATAGAATAAATAGAGCTCATAACCTTAACAATGGAGGTTTAGTTGCTCGTGGCTCATAAAGAAAACTAGGGTTCAAAAGTGTGTAAAAACTAGAATGAGGTAGAAGAGAAGAGAGAGCCCGAACGGCTAAATCTTTACCCTTTTATATCTAACCTAATTTAATTTGAAAATAAAATAATAACTACTAAAGTCCAAAATATTGGGTTTGGGAATAAAAATAACCAAAACAAAATAAAATACAAGAAATATGATCCAAATCTAACTAATGAATCCCCTTAATTGAAATTAGATCCGCGCTACTAGCACTAAATGCCAGAATCGGTGTTTAGCGCCCCACAAGGCAGTAAGCTTTCCATTGTTGCTGTCTTCCTCGCGCTAAATGCTAGGCTCGGTGTTTAGTACCCCTCAAGGCAGTGAGCTCACACACGCTACGAGGCACCTGGCGCTAAACGCCCAGGTCTGCCTTTAGCGCTAGCTTGATAGAATACCTGCAAGCAATTCAAAGTGCTTGGGCACTAAACGCCAGATGCAGCGTTTAGCGCCAGCTCAACAGAATCAAAATTCTTCTCTTTTCTGCTGCACAGACTCTGTCAAACTGATCCAAACTTCACCTGAAATAATTAAAACAATAGAACGACTCAAAGTAGCTTCCAAATAGGCTTTAGACAATAAAATCCAAATAAAACTCAATAAATTCATATCTAAAATAATAAGAAAATAAAGAAAAGATGCTCACACATCACTAGTCAAGAAGTACAACAAAATTTCATAAAAGGCTTACTTCCTATCTCTCAAAGTTTAAAGCAAAGGCCTCTAAGGCAACAAAGTTATATACATACAGAAGATGAGAGAATAACTACAACAAAAGTAAAGCAGGATAAAACAAAAGAGAAGCTATCCTCCGCTCTGTCACCATGTCCGCAAACTCATCGAGGTGGGTTGTGACCTGCATCTCAAAAGCAACAATAACATATGGTATGAGAACCGGAGGTTCTCAGTATGGTAACAGTACCCAATATATAAGATATAAGGTTTTGGGACGCCAAAGGCAATTTTAGAACTTCGCATCAAACATAAGATTCAAACTTAAAGCAACTTAAACCATAAAAGGGTTATCTATCTTACAAGATTTCTAACTAACATAACACCACTGTCCCATAGCCTTTGCCAGCCTAACCTCCGTGTGATCCCATCGCCATCGCCTACCGAACCTCCTCAATTCCAGTAGAAAACACAGGTAATGCAAACAAGTAAAGCACAAGTAATATACATATACAATAAGTAAAATAAATAGCAAGTAGGCATGTGATTCATTTAGGCATACAGAAGTTAAGCAAAGTAAACAAATATATAAAAAATCATAAGGATGCCTGTCCTATTTGGCTGTGATATCACATTTGTCAGTTATAAGTTGCCAACCCGACACATCCTGTTGGATGTAGCCTTTCTGTCGCGTCCGAGGATAAAGTGCCTGGCACACTATCATTCCGAGGATATATTTCTTGGCACACTATCGTTCCGAGGATATAGTGTTTGGCACACTTGCATGCTCATTTTGAGGATATAGTGCGTGGCACACTTTTATGGCAGAGAAGGTTATGTGAGCGGGATACTACTCCAATCCTCACATCTCAACGTAAGCGGGATTAACCATCGTCCTTACGCCGGTGCCACGACCTCGACAAGCGGGACTTACCACCGCCCTTGCCCGAGACGCATAGCGACTCATCAACCTCAATGCATAAATATCATAAGATTCAGTCTCACTGATCACTACTCATAGCACAAGTTCTTTGATAGCCAGTTCATCAACCTCCAACAATCTCAAGCATTTATATCCAAGTTCCAAGTTCATCTCAACCATCATTAGTTTCCAAGTTCTCAAGTTTGTAATCAATATAGTACTTCACCAACTTACCCAACTAGTCCATCCAGAGTACTTCAGAAACCTAAGTCTCCGTCTTCTAAACCTATAACAGAAATTACCAATTAAACCAACTATCTCATCTTCACTAATCATAGAGTCTAAGTACTAGATAGTAATCTTACACGACAATAAAAGAAGTTTAGAAAGATAGAGAACCTTTAAAAACAAAGAAAAATAAGTTTTCAGCAAAACAGAGGTCTTGTGTACACAAGCCCCTGTCCCGCATATGTAAGGTTGCAAAAATGAGTGGTCGTGCACGCGATGCCACCCCCACATACGCAAGAGTCCCAATCCAAAGGGAATTCCCGCATCGCTATTAAAATTTCGTGTACGCATGCCTCAAAATCACGTTCTCGCGTACGCATACCAGTGTCCACATACGTGAGAGCACTTGCCAGCTGTCAATGCTAGGGTCGCATGCACAGGTCCACGTACGTATGCCATGACAGACTTAGAAAATTTTCAAAAGTTGCAGAATTCAGATTTTCTTACTGAACTTTAAACGCACATAACTTTTTCGTTTTAAAACATTTTCTATCCGTTCTTTAGACATCTTAAAGCTCTCGAAGCCAACTTTCGTTTAAATCAAGTTTCATCCAAAATGGGGGTCCAGAGGCTAAATTATACCTCACCAAAGTTCATCAAAAATTAAGATTTTACAAAATTTGATAAAGTTCTCTAATTTTCCAAAACTTCAAACCAAATCAAACCAAAACCACAACACACTCTAACCCATAATAAAAATTACCATTTTGTTTCAAATCATAATTCTTACCAAATTTTCTATATATAAATCATTATCCTCAAAATCATCAATCCCAAACATCAAATTCACCACGCTTGCACCATTCTCAACCATCAATTTATCACTACCAAATTTTCTTAATTATCATTATTCAACCTCAACATCAATAATCAACATCATTCATTAACAATCAAAATCATAATTTATCAATCACCAACAATCATCAATAATCATCATAAATCAACAATAATTCAAGCTTATCCTAAAGTCCACTAGCCTATGTTTGACGAATGACAGTAGTACATCTCCATCTCTGATTCAAGTTTCCACATGCCTTCCGCTGTGTTACTCTAATTATTTGTCACTAAGAATCCGAATTGCTCAACTACATCCACCCGAATTCTCCTTTTCCATTGGTTCCTCCAACAAAACCCCAAGCTCAGCCAGCCCTAACGACAACGTTCCATAAGATAAAACTAAGCTAAACTTTATCCTAACAACATATCATACCACTTTATATGTTTACCTCACACCAGAGGATCCGACTCCGTTGTCCAACCCATATCTTGGTTCCTCCCACGATGGAAGTTCTTGGCTAGATGTCCAGGTAGTCCAGTAGTATAACACAGACGACTTCCCCTCATTTGGTGAAACTAGGCATTATTGTTCCTTCCAAAGCTCCCTTGACCTTGAAGATGCTGAGGAGTATGTCCATCTGTCTCTACGGCCTTGGCTATCGGTATCTCCACGGTTATCTCTTGCCACAGCTATCTTCTTGGCACAATCCTCTACAACCTGTGCCTTGTTCACTAGTTCCGAGAACCTCCTTATCTCCAATGGAGTCACAGCAGTCATAATGTCATCCTTGATCCCTCCTTGATATTTGATGCTTTTCCAACTCTCATAGGACTCATGGACACCCTGACACACCCAATAAAACCTACGAATGTCCTCGAACTTGCTCGTATACTCTACTACAGACAATGAGCCTTGCTTTAGTTGCATAAGCTCTAACTCTCTAGCCTCTCTTACGAACTCTGGAAAATACTTCTTATAAAAGGCTGTTTGAAACACATCCCAAAGAATGTCTACGTTCTGAAGTTGTAGTAGCCGGCATTCTTCTTGCCACCAGTGTGGCGCTTCCCCCATTAGTCGATAGGCCGTAAATTCCCTAAATTTATTGTCCGGAACATGCTGAGTCTGTAGGGCACGCTCCATGGCTCGGAACCAGTTGTCTGCTTCAGTTGAGTTAGTTGTCCCTCTGAAAGTTGGCGGGTGAACCTTGAGAAATGAAGCCAAAGTCATCAAAGCACCTCCTAAGTTGTTTCCGGCCCCTTCTCCATTCCCGTTTCCATTTCCAATTGGCTGCCCCAACCTCTCCATAGCTTTAGCTGTCACAGATGTGCACGCTTGCATAGAATTTTCTAGGTTAGTCATCGCCGCCATAAACTCGGTCTGGTTGTTAGCTGACGAATTACCCTCACTCTCTCCTCGTGTATGTGATTGACCTTGCCTGCGAGGCGCCATTTGGGGTTTCTGTCCACACTAAACAATTGATATCGCAAAGTTATCAGTCTTAATATCTCAATCTTAGTGCTTCAATTATCCTAAAAAGACACTCATAAACAAGCATGCTGTAACACCCTACCACATAGAGCTTTACACCTAGGATGTAAAATAGAGGTGGCAAGGCACTACGACCTCTAAAAATAATATATATATATATATATATATATATATATATATATATAGTTGAAAAGGGTTTATATCTAAGAGTCTTCTGAAGGAAAAGTTAAAAAAAAAGTGTTAAATAGAAAAGCGCATCACTCACGTAAGTGATAAATGTAAACCAGATAAGAAAAGAGTAAAGCAAAATATAAATACATAAAAGAAGAGTTCCAAGATACAGATAACAAAGCTTCTGACCCGGCTTGCGAAGTTAAAACTGAATGGAGTGTAAATCCTGCAAAATTAGCGAATAATTAATCAATAAATTAATTTTTAATAAAAGAAATTAATATTGTGAATTTTAGGGTTTAATAAGACAAAGCTAATTAAAATAAGAATTTTGACACTAATTTCAAAGAATTTGGCCTAAGATTGGGCCGAACGGACCGAACCGGGCCCAAACTGGGCCCGTGGGTCCAACCCTCACCCCAACACAAAAATAATTCAGCACTCTCTCTCTCTCTCTTCTCATTCACTCAAACCCGCTGGGAAAGCTTGGAGGAAGAGGATGAGGGTTCCAAAACCTAACCTCCCACTAAATCCAAATAACTTTCGATCCAGAGCTCCGATCGTCGCACCGTTTGTGGCCACGCGACCAGCGCGCCGACCTCTACAAAACCCATAGGATAATTTGGTATGTATGTCACTATTTCTTTTCTAGCCTCTCCCTTTATAATTAAAAAATTAGGGGTTTTATTTTGAAGAATCATGTGATTTTGGTACTTTAGGAATTAATCTTGTGGACGCACCGGGTCTTGTCCCAAATCTCCATCAGTAAGGTGAGAAAATACTAACTCTTGTAAATTATTAACGATTATGAACCATAGTTTATTTTTGTGGAATTTATGTGGAACTAGAGTGAGATACATGTGTTGGAGGCAAATTGGGTGATATCGGTGACTAGAAAGCGGACTGTGGAGGTTGGATCTTCGTTCAGTGAGGATTAGAGACTTTGGACATTTGAGGAGCAGAGGTATTTTGTGGTGTTTCGGCATTAGGGAGAAACCGGCCAAGGTATGGTTTAGGTTTCTCGTATTTAATATATGATATTCTATGAAAACTTTGGCTAGACGACCATAGGATAGGAATGAATGCATGAGTATGTAAGTTGTTTAGTGCTTTAATGATATATGTTGAACAAGGTTGAGTTGTGGTTAGTTTTTGATATTGGTGATAAAATGCTAAATAATCAATTGATGTTGTTTAATAAGGTGTGAGGGTGAATATGTACTTGTGACAGATTGTTGATGAAAATCATTGATTTAAGTGATGAGATTATGTATGAAAATATGTATATAGTAGTATAAGTGTTTGAGGTAGGACGTGGAGGTTTTGGCATTTTAAATGGTATGTTTATGTGTTGAATATGTGTAAAAGAAGTAGGATTTGAGTTTGGTTTGTAAAAAAAAATTGAGGTTTGAGGTGTTTGTGAAAAACTGATTTTTGACCAAACTTCGGCGAGCCATAACTCTCCTTCCGGACTCCCAAATTGTTTCAAACTTATTTCATATAAAAATTGGTTCCGTGAAGTTATGTTGTTTGAAGAACGGATGAAAAATTTTTTAAAACAAAAAAGTTATGCGCGTCGGAAGTTTAGAGTGCGAAGCTGAAAATTCTACAGCATTCAGTATTTTTGCTGTTCTGCATAACTTGCGAACGCGACCACTGCACACGACGCGACCAACCTATTCGGGTTGGGTATCTCGCGTACGCGAGCATAGAAAATTGTACACCCACGCGTACGCGTGGCCCACGCGTACGCGTGACCCCTATTTTCAGCAAATGGAATTTTAGTGTTTTAAACATGATTTTAAACCTCTAAACCTCTATTTTGACTCTTTTAACCCCAAAAAGCTTAGTTGGATACTTAGTGATGAGATGTAATTAGGAAAGAGGTAATAACTTGGGAGTGAAGCAAGTTGTGGAGTAATGAACTAATGATTGTAAAGGGGTGATTTTAAGCTTGAGAAGTATTAACTAAGTTTAATAGTGGATTGTTCTGAGATGTCGAGTTATGACTGCGAGGGTAGACGAGTAATTCCTATCCGATGTGTCATGTCAAGGGTAGACGAGTAATTCCTATCCGAGAATAAACGAGTAATTTTTATTAGAGTCCTAGCATGTGGATAAACGAGTAATCCCTATCTGGGTTAAGGATGTGGCACCTGCTTGGGTGGACGAGTAATGCCTATCCCGATTTTGGTGAAACACCGGCATGGGTGGATGAGTAATACCTGTCCCGTGTTTTGGTGTTCTGTCCACGGTTAGCTACCAAGACATGTCGGACTGGCTAAGTAACCGACAGTTGATATCAACAACCATAGGACAGGTATGCATCACGTGCATATTTAATTGCTTGCTTGTGCATTAATTGGGAATGTCTAAGTGATTATAATAAGCTATATATTCTATTTGCTGTATATATATTCTATTTGTGCCTGCTTTGTCTGCTTTGTTTGTCTTTGTGGTTCTACCAGAGTTTGGAGGATTGGAGGAAGGCGGAGACTTGAGAGTTTTGATTAGAGTTTCGGTTAAGTTTAGGAGTGCCTTAGAGAACTACCCTATTTATGGTTTTTGTTTTAAATCTTGAAATTTTAAAATCAGAATGTCGGCGTTCTAGGATTGCCTCTAGCATTTCCAGGACCTTATACTTTATATATGTAGGCACCTTTACCATGCTGAGAACCCCCGATTTTCATCTCGTACAATATTGTTATTTTTCAGATGTAGGTCGAGATGCGCCTCGCTAGTCGTCTGAAGTTCTTTTGCAGCGAAAATGGGGGGTTTTGGATTTTTATATTTTGTTATATATATATATATATATATATATATATATGTTTAGATTTCTTCTTTTATGTATTATACCTTTTGGGTGCCTCATAGAGGCTTTTGTTGGAGAACTAGGGTTCATTTTGAAAACTTTAGATATGGGATTATATGTATGTATGTATGTAAATATTCTCCAGTCAGCCTTAGCTTCGCAGGCTGAGCTTGGAGCTTGACTACTATGTATCCTTGATCCTCTACTTTTTATGTATATATGTATTTATTTGCGCTTAAGCTCTCTTCGTACGCAAGTAAATGTTATTCATGAGCGTTGCGCTTTTTGCTTTCACGACTTTGCTTTATCCATTTCTTCAAAGGCTCCTAGATATAAAACTTTTTTACTATTATATGAATATATTTTGTTTTTAGAGGTCGTAATACCTCACCACCTCTGTCTTATGACTTAAGCATAAGATTCTGTGTGGTAGGGTGTTACATAGAGCATATAGACATATATACACATATACATGAGAATCCCAAAATGACCCAAAATACTTTTTACAGAACCTATTTCTCCAAATCAAACTCTAAGAAGGATAAAGCGTAATATACATATACAATGGAGATATAAGAGCATCTATATATACATCAGAACAAAAATAAAATCCCAAAATGCAAAGATCTTTGCATTTAGAAGCTTCCAGTATGCCTCAGTGAGTTGCCTCACGTCCTGCATCTAAAAACCACAAAGTATGTATGGGGTGAGAACCAGAGGTTCTCAGCATGGTAATAGTGCCGACACAACTAACATATAATGTCCCGGAAAAACCAAAGGCGATCCTATAACTTCCAACAAAAGATTCAAACTCAAAACTAAAAATTAAAACCATAAAATAAGGCGAGGTATCTAAGTTTAAGGATTCCATGTTTTTATCAGAATTCTAACCTAAGTCCCTAAGTTCACTGCCTTTTCTCCAACCCTCCGAGACACTGGTGCACAGATAAATAATTCATACAAAGAAAACACAAGTAGTTTACAGTTATAGCAAACAGAACGTATAGCAGTTAAGCATGAATATCAGTTACGGAAACCCACAAATGCAAAACCAAACAAGACACATAAATGCATATGATGTATGCCTTTTCTACTGGCCATGAGCTCACGTGTCGGTTACTTTGCCAGAACCCGACACACCCAGTAGCTAACCTGGATCTCTTTAACATGGCTATATACTCTTGGTATATAGTGCCTGTCACACTCTCAGGATATAGTACCCGCCACACTCATGGGATATAGTGCCTGTCGCATTTCCTGGGATAAAGTGTTCCTACATTCTTGGGATATAGCGCCCGCCACGCTCTCGGGATATAGTGCCCGTCACACTCATGGAATATAATACCCGACACACTTCCCAGGGTAAGGTGCTCCCACACTCTTGGGATATAGCGCCCACCACACTCTCGGGATATAGTGCCCATCACACTCGTGGGATATAGTGCCTGAAACACCTTACAACAGAGAGAAAAGTTACACATACTCATCTCTAATCATTCTCATTTATCATTATGCAATCAAGCTCACATAATCATTATCAGCCATAAATCATAATTTAACATAGCCATCAAGCTCATTTAGATAAACATCACTTCCGCCACCCTCATCATTCACTTTACCTCTTTCTTCACCAGCAAGTTATCCTCCTCATTGGCCTAACCATACTGCGCTATCCATAATTCATCATTTAGGCTATAAACAAGGGTAACCAAGGTTTTGAAAGCTGGAGGAATACTTTTAAAAATAAAATTTAATGTTTTGAAAATAGGGGTTCGCGTATGCGACCCCCTGCCCACGTGCGCGGGGAGTACAACCCGAAACAAAATCCCACGTCGCGTGTTATCCTTTGCGTACGCAACCCTTCAAAATTTCACTCCTCGCGTACGCGTACACCTGCTCGCGTACGTGAGATACCAAACCCGAGGAGAATGGATGCGTCGCGTATAAGGCTCGCGTACGCGAGTTATGCAGGGTGGCCAAAATGTTCAAGTGTTATAGAATTTCAGTTTTACACTCCAAACTTCCGACGCGCATAACTTTTTCCTTCTAAAACATTTTTCAAGTTATGCAGGATGGCCAAAATTTTCAAGTTATGCTCCATCAAAGTGGGTCTAAAATCATAGATTTCATTGAAAATGTCAAATCTCAACTTTCCAAACATTTAATTCCCAACCCTTTTAAGACTTACCAAATCCTACCATAACCATATCAAACCAAGTCCCAAAATTCCTCAATGCACCAATTCTACTCCATATCACAATATCACTATAATCAAAATAGAGTTCACTAATTCAACATTTCACCAAGGGTTTGAGGGTTCTTACCTAACCCATAGCTCAAACGAGCTAAACTCGACAATATTCGCAAGTTAATTCGAACCTAAATACCGAAATTATACAAAATTTAACATAATTTCACATTGAATTTTCAAAATTTGGGGAGAGGGGAACTGAAATTGAAAAGTAGATTCCATACCTAATCAAGGACTGGGTTTGTAGAGCTCGTCGTGCTAGTCGCGTGGCCACAAATAGTGCAGTGATCGGAGTTCCAGATTAAAAGTTATGACAAATTGAAATTGGAGCAAGGGTTTGGCTATGGCTTCTTCTCCCCCTCACCCATTTCAGCGTGTTTCCATCTTCAATTGAGGGAAGAAGGGTTGATGCCCTTCATTTATATTTAAGTGGGCTGGGCCTTGGGCCCATTTTGGGCCTAGTTCGCTTGGTTCGGTCCGTTCGGCAATTTTGGGCCAAATCCTTTAAAACTAGTGTCAAAATTCACGTTTTAATTAATTATACCTCATTAAACTATAAAATTTTATTTTCTAAATTCTTTAAATAATAACTAATTTATTGGTTAATTATTTACTAATTTCACGGGTTTTACACATGCTATGCATATCAAGCAAAGAACCTAAATAGCACGAAAGAAAAATGACCTAGAGTATGCAATGAAGCACAATTGGTCCATCTCTCAGGCTCCCGAGGATGAACCGCTCTGATACCACTAAATGTAATACCTTATCACCCTAAGCTTTACCTCTAGCCATAAAGTGAAGGATAACAAAGTGCCATGACAGTTCTAAAGCTCATACAATAATATATATGAAAAGAAATAATAATACTAGAATCTCGATGAAGGAATAAAAGCTCAAAGTCGCAAAAAGTGGAATTACAAAGCGCAAAGCGTTCACACACGATAACAAAACGCGTAGGTAAGATAAGAACAGAACATATAAATATACAACCTTGCAATAAAGCCCCAAAATACAAGGGAGTAGTTAATAAATAAACAAAGTAATATATATATATATATGTGTGTGTGTGTGTGTGTGTGTGTGTGTGTGTGTGTGTGTGTGTGATATACAAAAGGAACTAATCACAGCCTGCGGAGTTTAGGTCGACTAGTCAAGAAGTACAACAGAGTTTCATAAAAGGCTTACTTCCTATCTCTCAAAGTTTAAAGCAAAGGCATCTAAGGCGACAAAGTTATATACATACAAAAGATGAGAGAATAACTACAACAAAAGTAAAGCAGGATAAAACAAAAGAGAAGCCATCCTCCGCTCTGTCACCATGTCCGCAAACTCACCGAGGTGGGTTGTGACCTGCATCTGAAAAAAATAATAAAACATGGTATGAGAAGCGGAGGTTCTCAGTATGGTAACAGTTCCCATTATATAAGATATAAGGTTCCGAGACACCAAAGGCAATCTTAGAACTTCGCCTCAAACATAAGATTCAAAATTAAAGTAACTTAAATCATAAAAAATTTATCGATCTTATGGGATTTCTAACTAACATAACACCACTATCCCACAGCCTTTGCCAGCCTAACCTCCATGCGATCCCATCGCCACCGCCTAATGAACCTCTTCAATCCCAGTAGAAAACACAGTTAATGCAAACAAGTAAAGTACAAGTAATATACATATACAACAAGTAAAACAAATAGCAAGTTCGCATGTGATTCATTTAGGCATACTGAATTTAAGCAAAGCAAACAATCATATAGAAAATGCATATGAAGGATGCCTGTCCTATTTTCCTATGATATCACATTTGTCGGTTATAAGTTACCAACATGGCACATCCTTTCAAATGTAGCCTTTTTGCCGTGTCCCAGGATATAGTGCCTGGCGCACTCTCATTCCGAAGATATAGTGCCTGACACACTTGATGCTCATTCTGAGGATATAGTGTCTGACACACTCTTGTGGCAGAGAAGGTTATGTGTGCGGGATACCATCCCAGCCTTCACATCTCAACGTAAGCGGGATTAACCACCGTCTTTACGCCGGTGCCACGACCTCGACAAGCAGGACTCACCACCGCCCTTGCCCGAGGTGCATGGCGACTCATCAACCTCAATACATAAATATCATAAGATTCAATCTCAGTGATCGCTGCTCATAGCACAAGTTCTTTGATACCCAGTTCATCTACCTCCAATAATCTCAAGCATTTATATCCAAGTTCCAAGTACATCTCAACCATCATCAATTCCCAAGTTCTCAAGTTCGTATCCAATGTAGTACTTCACCAATTTACCCAACTAGTCCATCAACAGTACTTCAAAAACCTAAATCTCCATCTTATAAACCCATAACATAAATTACCAATTAAACTAACTATCTCATCTTCACTAATCATAGAGTCTAAGTACTAGATAGTAATTTTAAATGACAATAAAAGAATTTTAGAAAGCTAGAGAATCTTTAAAAACGAAGAAAAATAAGTTTTCAGCAAACAAAAGTTTCGTGTACATAAGCCCCTGTCCCGCGTACGCAAAGTTGCAAAAATGGGTGGTCGCGTATGCAAAACCTTCCCCGCGTACGCGAAAGTCCCAACCCGAAGGAAATTCCCGCGTTGCGTGTTAAAATTTCGTGTACGCATGCCTCATAATCACGTTCTCGCATACGCATGCCAGTGTCCACATACGCGAGAGCACTTGTTAGTGGCCAACGCTCGCGTCGCGTGCACAAGTCCGCATACACATGACATGATAGACTTAGAAAATTTTCAAAAGCTGCAGAGGTCAAATTTTCTTACCAAACTTTAAACGCACATAACTTTTTCGTTTTAAAACATTTTCTATCCATTCTTCAAACGTCTTAAAGCTCTCAAACCCAACATTCATTTAAATTAAGTTTCATTCAAAATGGGGGTTCAGAGGCCGAGTTATACCTCGCTAAAATTCATAAAAAATAAGGTTTTACAAAATTTGATAAAGTTCTCTAATTTTCCAAAACATCAAACCAAAACTACAATACACTCTAACCCATACCAAAACTTACCATTTTGTTTCAAATCACCACTCTTACTACAATTCCCACTTATAAATCATTTTCCTCAAAATTATTAACCCCAAACATCAAATTCATCACACTTGCACCATTCTCAACCAACAAATTCATCAATAATCAATTTATCATTATTTGACTTCAACATCAATAATCAACATCATTCATCAACAATCAACATCATAATTCATCAACCATCAACAATCATCAATAATCATCATAAATCATCAATAATTCAAATGTATCCTAAGGTCCACTAGCCAATGTTTCCCAAAACATTTATTACATAGAGAAAACTAAAACCATACTTTGGCCTATTTTCATGCAATTTAAAACACCCAAAACTTGATTCCAACAAGCTTCCACAAGGTTTAAACCACTAACACCAATCCAAAAGCCAACACCACTTCCAACAATCACCCAAAACCAAGATATACACATATAATATACCAAAATTAATACCTAGGGTTTACCAAATTCACAAATCCATAAGAGTAGAGAGTTCTTTACCTTTTCCAACAGTGGTTGGAGCATAAACCAATAATAATCTACTATTGGATGGCACCTAAATAATCAAAATCACAAAATCTACTCAATACCTAAACCTAAATTTTTGAAATTGCTTAGGGCAAAGAAAGGGGTATGAAACGTGATTTCTCACCAGCAATACTTAGGTAGAAATGACAGGTTCAGCAAGAGCTTCGCGTGGCCACAAATGGCACGTAAATCGGAGCACCGTAGCTCAAGATACAAGCAATAGAAGAAGAGGGTGAATAGTGTTTTAATGGTGGCTCTCTTCCTTCAACTTTAGCTGCTAGGGTTGTGTTTGAGTGACTTATGAGCTAAATTGGGTCACTTATTGGGTATATATATGTTGAACTTGGGTCCAGTCTAACCTGTTAGCATTTTTTGTCCGTTTGGCCCAACTTTGGGTCAAAATCTTTAGAATTAGTGCACAATTTTCAATTCTAAATATTTTTCTAAGTTTTTCTAATGTTTTATTATTCTTACACAGTACCAAACAGACTTAAGTTGGTACTGCCGCTAAATTACTGATACGCATTTTTACGCAATTTTTATCAGATAATTACATTTTTCCACTCAGTAAAATTCAATGAATTCAAATCTCACCGTTAAATTTTTACACTAAGATGTCTAATTTTTTGAACCTATTCTGGGCAATTAAATTATTGTTTTATTTTATCTAAGCAGTCGATTTAGTTTCGGCTCTTTCATGGTGAGCAATAAGAGAAAACATCATGAAATGGTAAAAATCTATCAAAATTAAATCCAATTACTACCAAATATCAATAATCGTAACTCAATTAACACATATAAACTATAAAAATATCAATGCATTAATAGAAATTTAAAATTAATAATGTTCATGAACTAAGGAAATAACAAAGTGACTCAAGAAAATTTCTAAGCAAAATTATAAATAAGCAAATTTGGAATTCAAAATTGAGAATAAAATTGACAAGAACCCTAGAGTTTCTCTCACTAGAAACTATGAATAAAAACTCCCTAAAACTATACGGAATGATTCCATGATGGAGTGTATGTGTGCCCCCTAATACTTTGGAATAGAGCTGAATTAGGCCTAAAATTGCCCTCAAAATCGCAGTCACGTGCTTCTATTAATGAGGAATGCGCTGTATGTCGTGTGTATGCACGCTCGTTCAAAAGTACGAATTGAGAGAAATGTGTATGCATGGTTGTCAGATCTTCAATTCTTCAATTTGTCATGATTTTTTTTTTTACTTTTGCATGGTTGTCAGATATTCAATTCTTCAATTCTTCAAAAGTTAAGTGTATGATCCATACGCTATTTGAATTCTTTCGTTGTCTTATGCCCCTTCTCAGAAGGTATTTTTCCAATTGAGTCTTATCTATAATTCCTACCACCGTACCTGTATGATTATTCCAAACGATATTGTGTTAATTTATCCTATGATTATTCTTACACGTAGGTTTTTTCAATTTCTTTTGGAAAATTTTTAGATTCATACATTTAAATACATTATGGTGTGATGATGTTACTTTTGTAGGAAATACGTATCATAGGTTATACAAATAGACACGTCAAATTAGCCACAGCTGTAATACGAACGAATCTCCAGAAATGCATTGTCCACTTTAAAAGTAGTTGGTATTCAAATTAGTCTAATATAGCTAGTAGTCTCACAACCTTTATGTATTCAAACAAGCGGTTACAAAAGGATAGTTGTGATCATGTAAGTTACTTTGTAGCTAGAGAGCCTTTGGTGAAGTTCCTCCAATAATCCAAAGAAATTCAGATGACCTCAATCCATTTGTCGTTATGGTATTTAAGAACCATGTCGATTGCGAGCCTCATACGGCTGTAGTAAGTAACTTTTTGCATAATCATAAGAGATTTCAGCTAATATAATTTCTCAAAGGAACATAGCACTACAACAATTCTTATCTATGGCAACAAGTATTCTAAGTGGTGCGGGATTTTGAATTCCCACAGCTAAACTAGTAAGTACACCGGGTCATCTAAGTAATACCTCAGGTGAGTGAGGGTCGATCCCTCGAGCATTGTCGGACTGAGCAACCAATGAATGTCCTGTTAGACTTAGTCAGGCAAATAGTAAAAGAGAGTTGTTGTTATTGTACGCATAAAACAAATAACATGAAAATAAAGAAAGCAATTAAAGGTTTGGTGTAAAAACAATATAAGAAAATAGTTAAGGCTTCAGAGATGTTTATCTTTCTGGATTAAAATGTCTTACCAACTATTTTAACAATGAATGATTCATTCTATGGCAAACCATAAGTGTCTAAACCCTAATCTCTTAGCGATTTAGCCTCCTCTAACCTTCATCAACCGCCACTCTCGTGGTCACTTGACTCAGATCAGAGGGTGAAGTTCAAAAAACTAGTTTATACCATGAAGGCCCTAATCACCCCAAACTGGCTGAATAGATGTTGCTTATCCTCATCGGTTTGTGTAATTATCCGTCTAAGAGGAATGTTTTCAAGCTGTAGTTCAAGCGAGATAACTCTCTCGAGAATCACAAGAACTCATGTAGAAAAGGGTCATACTCTCGTTCCACCCAGTTCATAAGATTAAGAGTGAAAATAATCCTTAGAATTGAATCAAACATAAATTGAAATAGAAGAATAATAATCTTAATCCATAGAAATAAACAGAGCTCCTAACCTTAACCAGGAGGTTTAGTTGCTCATAACTTTCGGAGAAAACAGGATTCTGAAAAAGTGCCAAAAGAAGAAGATCCTAAACCTAAGTGATATTTTTCTTTAAATACTAACCTAATTTAATAAGGAAAATAAAATAAAATAATAAATTCTAAACCTAAAGATATTATTTTTAATTAAAAATTACAAAAAGAAAATAAAAATAAGCTAAGAGGTGCAAAATCCACTTGGAGGCTCAAAGAGATGTGAAACAGGCTGCTGCTGGCGTTTAACGCCAGGAATGGGCATTAAATGCCCAAGGGGGAGAATGCACGTTGATGGTCTGTGTCCCCCTGGTGGCGTGAAATGCCGGGTGGGCGTTCAGTGACGGAGGAAAAATGTCGGTAAAGATTTTTCACAAAAATATCACGTTGCAAGTATAGTTCTAAACCGACAATTAACCTCAATCAATGTTTAAATTATTTGTCACAATACAAATCCAATAAAAATAAATCGAAGTATTTAAACCTCGGGTCGTCTCTCAAGAAATTACAGGGAAGTGTAGTTATTATTATTTATGGGAAAGTATATTTTTGGGTTTTGAAATAAGGAACAAGTAATGTAAATAAGAAGGAAATAAAATAACAACTAAGAAAAGTCCTAACAAGGATTGAGAATTGGAATTCCTATCCTCATTATCATCATCAATTGTGATGGTAATTGCCTTTTGCTTTCACTTAGTTAACCTCTAACAATGAAGGAAAGTCAAGTGAGCAAAATCAACTTAAGTTCACAAGTCCTAATCAAATATTAGATTTAGTGAAGCCTAAGCCAACTAGCAAGTCTCAATCACCAATCAACAAATAAATTTTGATAACTCAAGAGTCTCTAATTGATCAATCCAAGTTAAGAACGTAAAAATCTAAATTAAAATCCAACCAAGCATTTTATCAAATACTTGGTAGGCACAAAATAAAAGCATAGAAAAGTAACAAGGAATATTAAATTTAAACAACCAATTACAAGCATCAATAACACAAATTAAAGAAAGCAATCATAAATATGGAAACATAAATTGCATTAATATGGATCAAAGGAAACATCAAGAGTTCATAAACTAAATTGGAAAATAAATAAATCAACAAGAGAAGATAAACGAGGATGCTAGAATAATAGAATGTAGAATAGAAACTAAAATAAAGCGAGATGGAAATCTGAATTAGAGAAGAAATAAAGCTAAAAACCCTAAAACCTAGAGAGAGGAGAGAGCCTCTCTCTCTCTCTTAAAAACTACATCTAAACCTAACTAATGTATATGAAAGTATGAATGATTGATTCCCCCTTCCAGTTCCACTCTGCAGCCTCTAATCTTCACTTTTAGGCTTGGAACTGGGCCAAAAGCAGCCCAGAAATCGGCCCCAGGGTTTTCTATAAATTACAGCATGTGACGCTCGTCACGCGTACGCATCGCTGAACAAATTCCTTGTCATGCGTACGCGTCATCCACGCGTACGCGTCGCTTGTCTCCTGCACCAGTCACGCGTAGGCGTCGCCCATGCGTGCGCGTCACTGCCAGCTTCTCAAAACTTCACTTTCTTGTGTTTTTTCCACTTTTGCATGCTTCTTTTCCATCATCTAAGCCATTCCTGCCCTATAAAACCTTAAAACACTTAACACACGTATCACGGCATCGAATGGTAATAAGAGAGGATTAAAAATTAGCAACTTTAAGGCCAAAGAAGCATGTTTTCAATCATAGCACAATATTAGGAAGGAAAATGTAAAACATGCGAATTATATGCGTAAGTGTGAGAATAATGGATAAAATCTGCTCAATTCAATACAAAATAAATTGTAAAATAGCGGTTTATCATTCAGCGCCCAGGGGGAGTGCTGGCAGCATTTCTTTTCTTGCTTCAAGCTTTTCCAAATTGCTCCGAATTTCACCTAAAATCATAAAAACACAAGAAAAACTCAAAGTAGCATCCAAAAGTGATTTTTGCACTAAAATCAAGTAAAAATAAATAAAATCTAACTAGAAACAATATAAAAAATTATAGTAAAAAGGGTATAAGATACTCACGCATCACTAAGCAATACTTAAAAAGTGTTGTCTAAAATAATAAAAACAATTCTTAATATTTGTTGCAAAGAAATAAGACTATTTCAATCTTTTTAAATCAACATGTTATAAATGTTCTTTTTTAGTTAATTAAGAAACATAAAAAAATGTTGCTTTAATAAATTAAATAGACAATATTTACTGTATTTATATATTACATTTTATAAAAGTTGCTTTAAAAATTTTTAATAAACATCAACTTATAAATGTGGCCTAAAATAGATTAGTATTTTTTCTTAAAATTAAAATCTTCCCTCCAAATATTTTAACAAAATTTATTCTTTTCCTCTTTAACTTAAAAAAACAAAAACAAAACTCAATTCAGTTTATCATCTTCACCTTTCATTGAAACAAAACCCCAACCCTAATTTTTGAAATTACAAATACAAAATCATCTTCATCTTCCTCTCTTCGATGATGGCAATAGAGGAGACACTGATGTGCGTTCTTCTCTACTAAATCATCTTCATCTTTATCTTCTCTTCGATGATGTCAATGAAGATCTTGACATGCATTCTTTTCTGCTCATTCATCATTGTTCTTCAGTTTTGAGCTTTGATCCTTGATGAGCGGATATTTTATATGTTTTTTTTGCATCATTTTCATATTTTTGGATTCTACTATGAGTTTTTGTGTTTTTGTGCAATTTCAGGTATTTTCTGGCTGAAATTGAGGAGCTGAAGGAGAAGTCTGATTCAGAGACAGAGAAAGCACTGCAGATGATGTCCGGATCTGGCCTCCTTACACTTGGAAGAGCTTTTCTGGAGTTACAGAAGTCCAAATAGAGCGTTTTCAACGACTATGGAAAGCTAACTTCTAGAGCTTTCTAGCAATATATAATAGTATATACTTTTCTTTAGATTAGAAGGCCCAAAACTGGCGTCCAACGCCAGCTTCCTGCCCCCTTCCAAGCATCCAGCGCCCACAGAGTAGAGTCCAGCGTCCAAACGCCCATAGAGGACCCCCTAGCCAGCGTTCAACGCCCTAGAAGCCTCATAGCACGTGGATATCATCAAATCTCAGCCCAAACACTCACCAAGTGGGCCTCATAAGTGGATTTTAGCACTAGAAATATTGTTTTACCCTTACTAGTCAACTGTTTAGTATTTAAGGGATTATATTTATGTTATTCACACACTTTTTATGACCTTTTCGAATATCATTCATCATACACATTTACCATTATATTTTCCTTTCAGTATGAGTTTCTAAACCTCCTAGGTTGAGGGGAGGAACCCTGTTGAGTCCTATGAATTAATAAAAGTATTACTGTTTCTTATTCGATCCGTGTTTGATTTATTTCTAAGATGTATACTCGCTCTTCAACATGGTGAATAGGATGATAAGTGACAATCAGCTCTGTTCATCATACTAAGATGAACGTGCCTGACAAACACCCGTGTCTACTTGGGTTCATGTGAATACGTGACTGGAAAGCACAAACCAACAGCTATGTTTATACATCTCTCATACGGCTAATCCATGACATCGTTGGGGACTTCTCGAGACACCAGTTCAGCTGATTTCCGGGGAGATTAGGGTCTTCGTGGTATAGTCTAGAATCCAAAGAAGTAGCATTCTCTGATCCGGAAGATTCGACCTTGTCTGTGGCGTTTTGAGTAGGATCGCCAGGAGAATAAACTGCTAGAGCTTCACCCTCCGTCAGATTGGATGACCACGACCAATGGCGTTTAATCTAGAGCAGAGGAGATTTATGACCACGGCCCATGGCATTGATCACATACAGCCTACCATAGAAGAGATCACTCACAAGCAAAGAAGACAGTACTACCAGAGTTAATTCAGAAAGACAAAGCAACTCCAATCCTCAACTATATTCCTATTACTGACTCCACTCCAATTTATAAATACAAATTATGAATAGTTTTCCCTTATCATAAAAACACAACCTTCTGAGTTCACCTGACTAAGACCTACAAGATAACCATAGCTTGTTTCAAACCACAATCCTCGTGGGATCGACCCTGACTCACTCAGGTATTACTTGGACGACCCAGTGCACTTGCTGGTACAGCTGTACGAAAGTGTGGGGATTCGTGCTACCAATCCTCTCCGCTCGCGTTCGAGCTTCGATCATCTCCGCTAGCGGTTCGAGCTTTGATCTTTTCTGTTCGTGTTTGTTCATCACCGCAGGTACCTATGATTCTACCTATTCCTTTTCCTTTTCCATTTTGAATCCTATTTTTAATAATGTTGATGTTACTATTATATGGTTTTCGGTAATAATGTTGTTGTTTCAAGCTTCTCTAGTTTTTTCTCGTCGTTCATGTCTTCTTTTCCAATTTTTCGGTATTCTTTTGCTAGTGTTCATTACTGCAGGTCAGATTCTACAAGTATTGATGATTTTGCCTCTGTTTTTCTTTTCTATTTTTGTGTTTTGAACCCTAATTTTTTGTTATATCAAACTTGTTGCTGTGCACATTAGTATTGAGGCAACTCTACTGTCACTGTGTGTAGCTACAAAATGAGACAAATGACAAATGGGATCCAAATGTGCGTTTAATGGAACTGCATGTGTGTTTTAGATCCTCTAGTTGAACTTAAATTTGTTTCTACATACATACATTGTAAATCTCTATAATCAGTGAAATAGAGTAACTTAAATTTTTAGGTTTTATTAAATACTTTAAAAAACATATTTCTGTACATTGTAGGTAAGGGTTTGAGGACGTTGATAGCAATAATTATACTATTGATAGCAATACTTATACTATTTCAAGTTGTAGCCCTATTTATCACTCTTTCCAATACCAAGTTTTGATTTATATTTTGACTAATCATATCACGTTATAAGCTCTCTACTTAAACTCTATTGATAGATAGTTGGATTTTACGTGGTTCTATTGTTTTAGGGAATTTTGGGTTTTACCTGTTTGCTTTTTAAGTCATCAGATCTGGAACAAACACCAACTTCCTCCCTGTTAGCCTTAACTTCCTTTTTAGTAGCAAAGAAGCTCAAGACCTAAAACAAACATCATGTTTTTTTCCCTTTTTGTAATTTTGTTATCTTGTATTTCTTAAGTAATTTCTCAATTTACATTATGGACATGACACAAATATTTTGATTTCATTGGTTGTTTTCTTTAATTTATGCTAAAAAGTACTTATCATTCAAATAGTTTATTTCCATTTTATTTTAATAAAAAAGCATGTCTATGATTTTTACTTCTGCCTCTGACTCTGTTTTGAAAATGGTACTTCTTCCAAAAGCAACAACAAATGAACCCCTTTATTAAGACAAGCCTATTATGAAGCTTAATCTAACAGAAAATGAGAGGACTGAGAGATGCTTCTTACAAGAAAAAAAAAACAATAAATATGAATGAAGTACAGGTTTCTAGTGTCTAAAAACGTCTGAGAGAAAACTCCTATTAAAACATGAATCTTTCATCCTGAAAGGTGCTTTTAACAAAACAATTATGATTTAGACAAGAAAGTTGTTCCTACTTAACAGGTCTAGTCACTGCCAATGTGCTGACTGTATTCATTTTCTACCTCGATTTATCAGTTTTTATATGTAATATTCTTTATAATCATTATTTCCATTTTATAAACAGGACCAAAACCACCTTCCCCTAATTTGCTAGAATTTGAAAAGTTATTAATGTTCTGTCGAATCCAAATCAGAAGTAAGAAGGTCAGAATTCAATGAATCATCTCCTTGACCTTCTTGAGAGTTATAATGTATTGATATAGGAGTGTCCTCTGGCAATAATACATCTACAGATAAAAAAATTTTTTGATATGAGTTTATAATGTTTATTGATATAGGCAAGTACTTAAAATGAGCTTAGAGAACTTAATAGTGTTAATTACCATTATTTATTTGATTTTTCCTTCCATAAAAAGTAGACGCCATAAATTAGTAGCCCTACTGGCACTAACACACACGCTATGATCTTGATCACAGTTTTTGTCTTACTTGAATTGTTCTTGGCTGCAAGAATAGCATAGGTCAACAAGTTGAATTTAATTGCTCATATATATCCATATAATTGATCACACTTTACCTACTAACATTTTTATTTAACGACTTTACAATATCTTGAAATCAATATCGTTGAATATTTTAACTTTTTTATTGAAGTTTTTAATGGAAGTTAGGGACATGTTTTATATTTTTTCTTTCCGAAGAGAATCAAAACCAAGAGACAAGGCTTAGTTTGTTGAAATAATTGATCAAATTTATTATGTGGTTTCAGTTAAATATTTTCCTTTTTCTTTTATCTCAGATATAAAAAGAGTGTGTGTCAGCTTTTCAAGTATGGCCATCAAAGGGAACAAAATATTTTAGCGCTTTGGAGAATCCACTCCATGCAACAAATTCTGTTTGGTTGGAGCGTCCTCATATATAGTAGCTAGTAGGAATTTAAATGCAATTAATGAGGGGTTTGGTGTGACCACAACAAAAATTGTGATGTATCATAGTAATATTTAATTGCATATCTGAGGAGAATGCACCATATTTAAATTATTTCAGCTGCCATTTAAGACTAAAATATTATTTATTCTTTTGTCTTTATTTTTATTGTTCTTGAATTGTCATTTATAATTTTTGTTTTGTACTTTTTTGTAGTCAAAGTTCATTCTTCCAAAAGATGAGAAAAAGTGGGTGATAACTGGTATTCGAGAAGCTTGGAAACGTTACAAAACAAGAATCAAGAAAAAGCATTTTAAGATATATAACAGCATTGAAGGTATGCTGAAAAATCATCCTTCGGATATTCCAAAAGTCCAATTTCAAAAGTTAATTGCATAGTGGAGTATTCCTTCTGTTAAGGTGAGTTGTAGAATAAATAATTCTTTTTCTTTGTCTTTTTTATGCTTTTGGTTTATTTCATATAACTCCCTTTAATTTTGTTGGGCATAGGCTCTATCTTGTGTCAGATCTGAAAATCGTAAAAAGCAACAGCATCAGCATCGAATGGGACCTTTTAGTTTTGTAAGAGTGCGTAATGAAATGGTAATAATTTTGATTTTTTAGAAGATTTTATCTTGTTGTATAATGACCATCTTAAAACTAGATAAATATTACTTTTGGCCATTTTTAATAATTTTTCCCTTACTTGTAGCGTGAAATGAATGAGAACAAAGAAGACCTGTCACAAGTTGATGTGTTTGTTGCAACTTGAAATGGATGAAAAGGAAAAGAGCTTGATTTAGGAACACAAGCTGTTATTGTAAGTCATAATGAGTTAAAGTAAAATTGCTCTTATAAGTATGCTTTTATCATAATCTTAATGAATCAATGACTAATAAGTATGGTTGCATGTTTTTTCATTTTGACCTTAAACCCCAAATCCCATTCCATGATTCTACTAATAAGTCACTTGATAGTATGGTTTCTGTTGCAGACAAAAGTTCTAAACAATTTGAAGCTTCTTACATTAAGTTCATCTTAGTATAACTTTATTGAAACTAAACTTGGAACATGCTTTGATAATGGATATCTGAATACTGGAGAGTTTACACAGCCTGAAAATTCCAAAAAGAAAAAAGTTTATTTATTTAAATGCAAAAAAAAAAAGAATCCTCTGTTTGAAGGTAGAGCCAAAATACTTGAGCTAATATTCAAGGCATTTAACTATACTCTAAGATGAATTTAATTTTAATGATGAATTTAATTTTAATAAAATCATTATTGAAAAGACTTTTAGTTTGTGTTTTGACCTCTCTACTTATAATAGGATAAACTTAAGGGTCGCCAAGAAGCTAGAGACACTCCCGAGAAAGCATTTGCTGCAGTATTTGGCAAAGAACAACCAAGAAGAGTTTGATGTTATGGGAGGACAATCACAAAAATATCTCCGCAGAAAGAACGTGAGATTGCTAAAATTAAGCAACAGCATGCAGAGACTATAAGTTTAATAAAAACTAAACTTCATGAGACAAAAGACAAAGTCCGAAGTTTGGAGGATCTTGTGAAGCTTCTTTTGCAACAGAGTTCTCTTGGCATAAATATTGATGAAGCACTGTCTTTATTACGAGCCAAGGAATCAACACATGATATAAATAGTGCGCAATGTCCGAATGGCAAAGATCGTCCTTCCTCATCAACTCGTGTTCCAAAATAATGACTAGGTATAACTTTTAATAATTCATATATAGATATAGCTTTGGATTTGGATATACTTTGTGTTTGAGTGTGTGCATTGTGTTTGTTTGTCTCCATCTAAAATTTTTCTGGACAAAGGTCCTCCAATGATGTTGCTCCTACACGTTGTTAATCCCAATTCACTAATCACTCTTTCTTTCTATTCTCTAAATGAATTCAGAGTTGTTGGTGTATTTAATTGCTTGAAAACTTACTTGAAATGCGCACTACTTATATAGTAGTAGTGGCCTGGGATTAAATTTGCTTTCATGAGAAGACCCAGACCATTCAATCTATCTATTCATTCACTTTTATGACATTTATATGTTGTCAAGAACATATATATGTAGCTAGCTGTGGAATTTGTTGCTAATAAATTGATTAAATTTTAGACTGTGGCCTCATGACATTAATTAAGCTTCCATTTTTTGCATTGATTGTATCTCTAAATATATTTCTTTTGTTTCAATAAAATCCTATCGTCCTATACCTTGGTCACATTAGAATGAGTTTTTTAGACTTATTTATTGTGTTTATATCTATAGTATTTAATATCATCAAGAAATTTCTATTATTATAATTTTTTCAGTTTTAATGATAAGTTGCTTAATTTTTGTTGTGTATTATTTGGAGATTTAGCATATAGGACAAGTCAAGCATGGATATAAAATATGCAAGGAGATTGACATCTTTTTGATAAATATTAATTACTATTTTGTTATGACAATTATTGTCAACAAGAATTTTATTATTTTGTTGAGAATTATTGATAAATATGTATTTTGAAATACTAATTGAACCTTTTAATATCTGTTTTAATTAGAACTTTATTATTAGTTATTTTGTCTCTTTTATAAATTTTTTCTATTGTACACAAATTTATTTATTAATTAAAATAATTATACATGTACGAACAAAAATTTTATTTTAAAATTTAATTTTTTTTGTATTTTTATTACAAAAGTAACTATTACTTTTGCCAAAAAGACAACCCTTCTATTAATTACATATTTTGAATGTTAGACAACACTTGTTTGGTTACATATCCAAAAGAAAAGGTAACACTTGTATAGGTTGTATATTCAAAATTAATAGGCAACACTTCAAAAGATTACAAATTCAAACTTATAAGTAACACGTAAAATGGTTGCATTTTATTGCAAATAGGCAACACTTTTTCAAAATATGAGAAAAAAGACAACACTGCAAAAGTGTTGTCTCAAATACTCTTTTGAAGTGGTGTTGTTTTTCAACCAAAGGCAACACTTGTCAGGTGTTGCTCTCAAAAGCGTTACTTTTGAAGCAAAAAAGTGTTGCCTTAATTAAGGCAACGGCCGCATCTGCAAGGCCCCCAAAAATGTTGCCTTGGGTCTAAAAGTGTTGCCATAGATCAAAAGCAATCTTTTGTCACCCTTTAGACAACACTTTTTAAATATTGCCTCAACCTAAAAATGTTGTAATGTAAAAAATATCCTCAAGTTAAGCGTGGTGGCTATACCTAAACCTCATATAAGTTCCACAGGTGATACAACACCATCTACTGTGTAACATACATATCGTAGTCATTACTAAAAAAAGTATTTCGATTATGGTTTTTCTTTTTGTTAGATTTATTCATACACGATTTTGTTATCGAATAATGATTCTAAAAGACAACTAAAAATCAAAGGCTATTTTCTTTCCTCGTGAAAAAAAGCATAATTTGTGTGAAAAATCACATGCTATATGATGATGGCTAAACAAAATAGATATAATACACTAACACACACGGATGTAAGGTTTTGATTGATAAGAGTGAAAACATTCATTTATTTTATCCCAAATACTTAGAATTTTAATATTTATATGTGCATAAATATATACATATTACATGAATATTTTTAGAGTCCTTAATATTGTAAAATATCAAATTAGTTTTTAAATTATATAAAATTTGTATTATATTTTTTAAGACAATATTTTGGATCCTAAGTGAAATACTTGCATGTTTGTATACAAACTTGTAATTGTATTTTGAATATATCTTTCTGTGTAGATCTCTAAATTCTATGTATTTTATATGCTAGGAAAGCTAAGAAAAAACTATATAAGTATTGTTGGAATGAATAATTACAAAATATGATGTTTAAAAGGCTAAAATTTTCTTAGAAGATAGACCAAGCATTAATTGTTATGGATTTGGACAATGTCTAGTGTTTGGCTCATAAGTTGAATTAGAAATATTGTTTATAGTTAAAACCAGTGGAATCTGAATTGTGAGGAATATATTTACAACTTGTCTTTGATATTAAAGCCTTATTCATGTATCTAATATATAAAATGATCTAATCAAGAATAATTAATTGTGAAGTCAAACATATCAAGTTCTTGTTAAAATTCTGAATAGTTGGAAAAGAAAAAAAAAATCATATCTAACACTTTTCATACTTAAATTCTTCAAATCAAATATCTAAATTGAAGGGAATTAAATGATCTACAATTGTTTCTTCTATGCCAAGAGCTAATTCATCCATCTAGATAAAGTAAATAACCTAAAAATAAAATAGTGTAATATTCGTAATGATTCTGGCATGTTACAATAAATGATGAATATCTTTCTCATTTTTTAGGTTAGAACAAAATTTGCTTCTAAATTCAAAGGTTACAAATATCTACAATTATTATTTAAAAAGATTGGTCAGATTTTGAGAAAATAGCACTAAAAGTTAAACAACAAATTGATGCATATGATTTGAATAATAACTTCAGCAATATAATTGAAATTTCTCATGTAAAATTTTTCCTACATAAAGAGAAGTACCCAGCCATTAGAATATATAATTTAGATCATAAACACTCTTTTCATCTATATTTAATCCTTTAAATTTCTCCCAAATTGATAACAATTTATGTATGTTACAAATGCATGAATTCTTAAGCCTGAAATTTTTAATAAACTTTCACCACTTATTCACTAACTCTCTAATAATACTAACATCCTAACATTTACTTGTCATTTTATTTTCTATAACATTTCTTAATGATCGGCATAGTCGTCTGTAGAATTGTTAGTTTAATTTTCTTATTATTTATTTCTATTCCCTAGTGATTGGTTCATCGTCTGTGAGATTGTCACTTTAATTTACTTGATTTATATTATTACCTATTTAAGAGTGAAAAAGTTCCTTAAACTGTGAATCTAATATTATTTATTTGTGTAATTATATACTTGAATATTTTCTTTAAAGCTTGGTTAGTTTGATGAATATGGAAGCATAATCTCATTCTAGTTCAAGGAATTTTAGGTTTGGTAACATATCTTGAAACTCTTACTATATTGTAGTTATTATGGTTTGTTTGTTTGATATCTTAACTTAATGATTCTTTTTAACTTTCATTAAATGGTAATTATATGATGGATAAAGAATTGAATGTTAATTACTTATGTTGGTTGGTTAATTGATATATGGTGTAATAGTAAAAGATATCAACTCTGAATCTTATGTTTAAGATTTAGATTGATGTAATTAGAATCTTAATTCGATATATGACATTTAGAAGTTGACATTTCAATATTTTAAATAGTTTATATGTCAACTTCACTTGGATACCTCTAGGTAATTTAAAATTACAAGGTTATTAGATACAATTGTACTAGTAACCTAATTAATCACAAATTATAATCCAATTTCTAGTGAGTTGATGACAGATTTACCTATAGCATGAATCCTAAGAGCCATTATTTTAATTTCTGTTAATTCATTTTAATAATCATTTTGCTTTCCTACTACAACACAAACCATTGAAAAATAATCAATTAGTATAAAAGTTTTTTTTTGAGAGAGGACTTGTGTTGCCACTATTACTACAAATTTTAGTGGGTTTTATAAACTACTGATTTGTGAATAACCTGATATCATCTATCAGTAATGCAAAAATTAATTTTGATTTGTAAGGAATAAATTTAAAACAATAGCCATACGTTCAAGACACTGTACATGACCATAATTATGTAGGGAAGTAAGAAAATTTATTCGTGAGAGGTGTGATGTTCATATTGTTACTCAGAAAGAAGCATATTAGCAAACAAAAACATAAACACGTTTATATTATTGTGGTTAACATGTATATTAGTAGTTCAAGGGTTGCCTTCCTGGATCCTGCATGACCACCTTTGGCTCTTTTAGCTCAAAATCATTGCACAGTACCCTAGGATTCTTCAGGTCATCATACCAATCGTCATTGTCCATTAGCTCCTCCAAAAAGATAGCCTAAAAGTTGCGATATGCACGCAAAAGGAGATACAAATGCTCAGATATATTTGCAGAAATTGAAATACATTAACAAGACGAAACAACTTCATAGAGCTTATCACCTTTTTAAGTTGCCTAAGGCACTTGGCTTTGTCATCTTGTGAGGGCAGTGAATCTAGATTCACCAGCTCTTGGTGGACAATGTCAACCACAAGTAAAAACTAATGTCTATCACACCAAATGGAATAGTAAATCTGACAACAAAAAATTAAGGAAGGAGTTGTCACACACTCCATTTATTTCAGTTGTCTACAACTTGTTGAAAGTGTCACTAGAGTTAACTTGCCCATGAAGTCATTCCGGATGACCTTCAGTATGACATACGGAATGGGTCTCTTTTCGATGGCAATTTGCTATAAAGGTAGACACCACATATGACTTAAATATCAGCTACTATGCAAATATTTAATCACTAAATAAAATAAGGTAATACTAATGTACACCATTACAAGTGATCTTCTAACCCTTCCTAAGTTTTTTATTATTGCTTAATTTCTCATAGGATTTTACTAATACTTTTTGGCTTGTAAATGAAGTCACAACTCATACAAAATAGATTTTGTTTGATTAAATTTTGGTAGAATTTACTTTTTACTTCATACTTGTTGGTGTAAAAAATTCTTTTGTAGTAAAACATTTTTAACAATACTTTTAGCTTTACTGTGCAACCAACCATTAGTACTTAATTTGTCATAAAAATAAAAAATAAATAAAGAGAACAAAATAGAAGTATGAATAAGGCATATTATAAAAGGCGCTAAAATATAACCAAGGATGGGTCAAGTTATATGATTCTTAGAAAATATTGTTCCAACAAATAATCAACATCAAGAGAATGTCTACATAACTAACTAAATAGCCAAAATTTCCAAAGGAAGATAAAATAAGACGTGATAAAGTTACATAATGTTCTTTATTCGGCACATCAATTACTATTCATTCCTTTCTTAAGTGGTGTCCTAAATGATAGAGTATACCAATACGCAAAAAAAGCCAACCATAAAGAATGCATATACAACAAGAATCAAATTTTTACTCTTAAGCAACATACAGATGGTCTCGTGCTATGTATCACTGGAATTTTATATGGAATGGTGTTAGGTCTATAACTAGGTGTTGGAAAAAATAAATTGTGATTCCTTCTATTATTATCATCTTTGGCATAAATATATACACATACATGCACATGGCGCTGCACAATGGTTTTGCATAACAAATTAAACCAGAAATTGACCATTAACAGAAAAGCTAACTTATTTCAGTAAATTGATTTCTTTCTTTATAAATATAGCTAATTAACTCGCTAACTGCATCTCATAAATAAGCAAAAGGACTAGTCCATCAAGTTGACAAACAGAATGAGTTAATGGTTAAACCTGGTCCTTTTTGTTAGCTAAATAAAATACTAAAGCATTGTGCGATGTGTTTTTATGTTAAAATGTGTAAACATATTTTATGAGATTTACTCATGGAGAAGGTTGTCAACAGGAGCCAGTGGATCCATTTGGAGTTTCGAGCCAGCATGTATATACAAGAAGAATCAGTACCTGTAGACATGCAAAAATCCCAAAGTTTAGACATCAACGTAATAAGAGGCCAACATAATCAAAATTTCTAAGTTACTAGGACTTCGCACAGACAACTTGGGTAAATTTCATACACTCACATCATCAACGACATGATTTCTAGGCTCGAGAGTTCTTAGAGCACCTTTGGTGATAGCACAGTGTCCATTCGGCAGAACCAACTCGCTGTGAATTTCAATGTTAGTTAGTGTTCCATGGGTTACCTGAAACTGTAGGTCGATCTCGGTCGAGATCTGATGATGGCCGGAGCTGGCATGTCCGATTTGTCGGAGCTGGAGATGCTGCTGATCCTTGGTCATCGGAGGGTGGTGGTACCTGCAAGAGACTCCGATGCTTAAATTAGCATGGGCTTTTAGCAGGTTTTTAGTAGAATCAGAGTATGAGTTATACCTGGGTGCTCCAGTGTATTTATAGTAGTGTGGGCTGACCTTTCTACATAAGATAAGTTAATTATCTTATATTTATCTTTAAGTGAGGTCATCTTATCTTCAGGGGAACCGCCTTTATCTTTCTAGGCTATAACTGCCTTTAGATTGGGCTGTGTCCCTTTATTTGGGCCTGTTTGGGCCTCTTATGTCGATTTGGCCGAACTCTTTTAAAGAAGAGGTCCGGGGTTCTAACCTAAAGTGGTCGGTTGCTTTGTCTTCGATCTCCCTAGGTCGGATAGCTCGACCCAGGGTATGAACAGTTCCCCTGCTTGAGCTCGATTTTTACTTTTTTAGGGTCGTGTCTTCAGACTTCGACTCCTGTGGAGAAGTCAAGCTCGAGCATTTTTGCTTTTTGTCGATTTACATAACTCCTGTTGGGCTCCTTTGAATTCGAAGCGTTTTCCTCCTTTTTAGTTGTAGCGCGCGTTGCACTTTTCTTGGAAACGTGCGAGGGTTTAAAAGCTCATTTAATACCCTTTCGCCGTTTCCTTTTTCCCTATTTGGCATCTTACTTTGAATTTTTCTCTTTTCAAAACATTCACTTTACAGTTTCTTTCTCTAACTCTTCTCCGTCTTCTTTGCTTGTTGTTCGCAAGACGTTTCGTTCCTCTACACCCTCTGTTTTTGCATCTCTGTGTTTCCCTTTTCTTGCTTCGAAGGCGGCTACTTGGAGTGGGCTTGTTGCTGTTTTCTTTCTGATCCTTCCCCTCGCGTTCGTTTCTCCTTCCTCTTCAGGTTGGCATTTTCTTTTTCTTTTATGCTTTTTGTCCTTACTGTGGCATGTGATTTTTATTTTTCTTTTGAGAGTCTTGATCCTTTTTGAGAAAAGATTGTATCTCTCCTTTCGTCATTTGCATTTTTTACGATTTTGAACAAGCTTGCATCTTTGTGGTGATCCTGCACTTTGTTGTGACGCATGTGTCTGGCAGTCACTGCTTCCTTAGGGTTTTATTCTCTTTTTGGTTGTGTTTTCTTGATCAAAGTCTTGGATTTTGTGGTTTTGTTGGTTGATTGGAGTTTGATAAATTTTTGTGACTTCGATGATAAACTGTTAGTAGGAAAGGTTGTAACTTTGGTGTTTCTTGTCTGATGATGATGACTTTCTTACTACTTTTGAGTGGGGTGATGATGCTAGAGAAGGATTTGTATTTGAGAGATTTTTGTAGGCTTGTTGATTTCTTTCTTTCCGAGTTCTTGCCTTATTGCTGCCTCCAAAGGGTGCCCCTGGACTCTAGTGTGAATCATGGGGTTTCCCTTTTACTGCTGTTTCTGATTCTTAGTGATCATATATTATCATGCGAGTTGTTTCCTTATTCTACCCGGGATGTTTGGTAGTAACCCCATTTTTTTTCTTTTTCTTTCTGTAGGACTAGTTGATCCATGTCTCTTCGCAAGAACATTGTTAAAATGTCTACAAAAATCCCGGAAGGCATGTCTGACTGGCTGGACTCTGTTGTGTTGATGTGTGTCACAGTTGCTGATTCTGAGTATTGTGTCCAGCTTAGAAGGCACCATAGAATTTGTAGTGATAGGGATCAAGAGAAAAATTATGAGCTAGTGTCACCTAACCCTGAGGAGAGGGTTAGCTTTCCCTCTTTAACTCAAGGAGAACGTCCCTTCTTCTACGCTTATGACTATTTCTTTAGTGAATTGAATATTAAAATTCCTTTCACCCCCTTTGAGACCAAGTTGTTGTGGTCCTGCAATGTAGCTCCTTCTCAACTCCACCCGAACTCTTGGGACTTTATAAAAATCTTTCAATTTTTGTGTCAAGAACTGGATATCCAACCTACCCAAACTCTTTTCCTTTATCTTTTTGTGTTGACAAAGCCTGGGGCAGCTAAAAAGAAGGCTTCCTGGGTTTTTTTTTCGAGCTACTCAAGGCAAAAAGGTTTTCTCTATGTATGATGAGTCCTTTAGGAACTTTAAAAACTATTATTTCAAGGTCCGAGTTGTTGAAGGAGCTTGGCTCTTCTTTTTGGATGAAAATGATGAGCCTACCTTCCCTTTGTGCTGGCAGAAGAATGTCTAGCTAAATATTCCTGGGAGAGTCTTGATGAGGTTGAGTAGGCCTTTGTGAATGTGTTGGAGGAAATTTGGGGAGAGCCTCCCCATCTTTATATAAAGAAGTTTTTAGGAGATCCCTCCCTTCTTCGGGCTGAATTGGGTAGTCGCCGACTTCTATTTGTAGTTTTTCTTTGTTTGCTTGTTTGTTTTGCCAATATATCCCTTTCTTAATTGTAACTTGATTTTGCATGTTTTCCTATTTCAGAAATGGTGAAGTCTGTAGATTACATGAAGGCTTATCACTGAGCTAAGAAGGCGACAGCTGCCTCCAACATCTCGGCCAAGACTGCGAAGGGAGAGTCTTCTCAGGTTCCTCCACAGAAACCAACATCGAGTGCTTCTGGGCCGAGGAAGGTTATTTCAACCCCTCAGGTCCAGATTATTCCTTCTGACTTAGTTCGACCATCTATTGGTGTTGCCTCTTCTCTTACTGCTGACCTTCCTCCTAAAAAACAAAAAACTGTTGAACCTTATGATTTGGATGCCCCAGATTTTGATGCTGTGGGGTTTGTGGATAATCAGATTGCCCCCTTTGGTCGACTTCCAATGGATGATGTGTCCATCCTACATCACTTAAATTTTATTACCAATAACAGTATCCGGATGGCCTATATGGGAGCGGCTTTATTTCGTACTGTCCAAGGTTCCCCAGTTCATGCAATGAAAGCTTTCTTCGAGGATGCCAAGTCGGAATTTGATAGGATCAAAGGTTTGAAAGATGAGCTAGACGTCAGGGTGATTAAGCTGGAGTTGGACTTGGAGAAGGAGAAGTCGCGGGCTATCAGGGCTGAGGTAGCTGCAAATTTGGTAGAAGAGATGGCGAAAAAGCACAAGGAGAGTTATACCCGCACTTATGCCGAGGTGTTGGAGTTGAGGGGGAGGCTTGAAACTGCCCACATGGATTATGCCAACCTCCAGAGCCATCTGGTAGATAATGTGACGGGTGCTTATGATAATTTGAGGGCACAGGTCTGAGTTCTTGCTCCTGAACTCGACCTGACTCTCTTTAGCTTAGATAATGTGGTGGAGGATGGCAGAATTGTGCCTACTCCAGATGACGAAGATGATGGGCCTCCTCTTGCACCGCCAGCTAAAGCTTCTGCAGCCACAACTTCTTCAAATCCTTCTGCTGAGGTCGACCATTCCCAACCTGATCCGGATTGAGAGATTCTTAATCGTGAGGATGGGACCATGGATGCCGTCCCTGTGAATATCATTCCTCCTCCTTCTGCCACTGACGCTGCTACTGGGGAATCTTTGCAGCCCTTATGATTTATGTGTTTTTATCTCCATAGTCCGACTTGTGGGCTTTTAAACTCTATTTTTTGTAACTCTATTTATTGATTTGGTTCTCTTTGACTGTTAGTTGCTTCTATGCAACTTAGTAGAAAAATAAGATGCTTTTGAACTCTTGAGGCCCTCTTTTGGGTCGCCTTTTGAGTTTTTTTAATGATTGCTGTGTTTCTTTTGATACGTTGGTTGTTCCTTTGCAGATTTTGTAGATCTTTATAGAGTGTTGGTGCTCTGCTGCCTGACCTTCTTTTGATTAGATCCTTTATTTCTCTTCTGGTTGGTCGAGATGTCCCTTGGGGCTAACTTGTTCGACAACTTTTTATTGTTCTTGGTAGAACCTTGTTAGTTGGTCTTTGAACAATTTTGGTAGCCTTGTCATGGAGCCATGGCTTTTTTTGGGCGAAGTTACGTCCTTTTTAGTGCATGCTTTTCATTGGTCCGACTTCTCTTGTCGATCCTTCCTAAGTTATTTTTAGCGATCCATTTTTAGTCAGACCTTGTCGGGTCACATTTTATGGATAACTTTTTATAACTTTTTGGCCGTTTTGTCCGATATCTTTGTGAGTTATTTTTAGTAGTCCATTTTTAGTCAGACCATGTCAGGCCACTTTTTATGGATTACTTTTTATAACTCATTGCATTGGTCATTTTGTCCGTCCTTTTTGTGAGTTATTTTTAGTAGTCCATTTTTAGTCAGACCTCGTCAGGCCACTTTTTATGGATTACTTTTTATAACTCATTGCATTGGTCATTTTGTTCGACCTCTTTGAAAGTTTTTTTTAGTAGTCCATTTTTAGTCAGACCTCGTCAGGCCACTTTTTACGGATTACTTTTTATAACTTCTTGTATTGATCTGTTTTAGTTGCTTTCACTTTGCCGACCTTGTTGTGATCAATCGGTGAATTTGGTTTTCACGTTGTCTTCCTTATCGTGATCGGGCGGTGAATTTGGTTTTCACCTTGCCGACCTTGTTATGATCGGTCAGTGAATTTTTGCACTCAGATTAATAGATCTTGGTAGGAAACTTTTTAAAGAATATGAAAAACTTTATTCAAGTTGAACAATAGACATATAGACAAGAATATATACATATAAGTGTCTACCCTTCTATGTCGGGCAATTTTGTAGATCTTGCTTTGGCTCCTCATCAAAAATCCTTTTCCGGAAAAAGAGTGCAGTTTGACCTAAGATCTTTATTACTTTCTAACTATAGTACCTTCTTAGGTTACAGGGATGCCATGACCTTGGTAGCTCTCATCCCTCGAGGTCGGACACCTTGTAGTAGCCTTTTCCCAGTACCTCTATAACTCGGTAAGGTCCTTTCCAGTTAGCTGCTAGCTTTCGATGTCATTTCGGATTAAGATGAGATCATTGTAGGTGAAGCTTCACTGGATTACCCTCCGATTATACCTTGAAGTCATTCGACGCTTTAGCACTTCCTCTCTAATCCGAGCTCTTTCTCAGACCTCGGGTAGTAGATCGAGCTCTTCCCTTTGATTTTGGGAGTTGCCTTCTTCATTGTAGAGGATTGTTCTGGAGGATCTTTCCTCTATCTCCACTGGGATCATTGCCTCCATTCCGTAAGCAAGTCGGAAGGGTGATTCTCCTGTGGTGGAATGCGGAGTTGTCCGATATACCCATAGGACTTGTCGGAGCTCTTCAGCCCAAGCTTCCTTTGCGTCTTGTAGTCTCCGTTTTAATCCAGCTAGTATGACTTTGTTGGCAGCTTCTGCCTGTCCGTTAGCTTGTGGGTGTTCTACGGATGTGAACTGGTGTTTTATTTTCAAGTCAGCTACTAAGTTCCTGAAACCAGTATCCGTAAATTGAGTGCCATTATTTGTGGTGATGGAGTAAGGGACTCCAAATATTGTAATAATATTCTTGTATAGGAATTTCTGACTTCTTTGAGCACTAGCATTGGCTAGGGGATCTGCCTCAATCCATTTTGTGAAATAGTCCACCCCTACGATGAGGAATTTGACTTGTCCCGATCCTTGGGAAAAGGGTCCGAGGAGGTCTAGCCCCCATTTCACAAATGGCCAGGGTGAAGTTACACTGATAAGCTCTTCTGGTAGGGTGATGTGGAAGTTGGCATGCTTCTGACATGGTGGGCATGTCTTGACGAACTCTGTTGCTTCCTTTTGCAAGGTTGGCCAAAAGAACCCAGCTAGGAGTACCTTTTTAGTTAGAGCTCGTGCCCCCAAGTGATTACCACACATGCCACTGTGTATTTCTTTCAGGACTTCCCTGGTGTTGGAGGTTGGTACACATTTTAGGAGGGGTGTTGAGATCCCTCTTCTGTATAAGATGTTTCCTACTATGGTATAGTGTTGTACTTCTTGTATCAGCCTCTTTGCCTCTTTCTTATCTGTGGGGAGTGTCTCTGTCTTGAGGTAATTGATTATAGGGGTCATCCACCCCTGATCCTGACCTGATATAGTTAGGATCTTTTCCTCCACTGAGATTGATGGGCTTTGCAATTTTTCCTGGATGAGGCTTCTATTATTTCCCCCTGGTTTGGTGCTGGCTAGTTTTGAGAGTGCATCAGCTCGAGCATTTTGTTTCTGAGGTATATGTTGGATCTCATATTCCCCGAGTTGTTCGAGCTATTCTCTGGTCTTGTCCAGATATTTTTTCATGGTGGGATCCTTGGCCTGGTAATTTCCTTATATTTACGACGTAACTATTTATGAGTCACTAAAGATGGTGAGCTTCTGAACTCCTACTTCCTTAGCCAGCCTTAAACCAGCTAGTAATGCTTCATATTCGACTTGATTATTTGAAGCAGGGAAGTTAAATTTTAATGAGAGTTCGACTTGGGTTCCCTGATCACTTTCTATTATCATGCCTGCGCCACTCCCTGCCCTTGTTGATTACTTTATGTTGCAAATTTAGTTTATGAACTCTTATGTCTCCTTTGATCCTTTTTAATACAATTTCACATTTCATGTTTATGGCTTCTTTATTTCATTGTTGGTTGTTGATTTGTTGCAATTGGTTGTTTTTATTTATTATTCCTTGTTAATTTTCTATGCTTTTATTTTGTGCCTTCCAAATGTTTGATAAAATGCTTGGTTGGATTTTAAATTAGCTTTTTATGTTCTTAGCCTAGATTGAGTAATTAGAGACTCTTGAATTGTCAAAGTCTCTTGTTGGTTGGTGATTGAAACTTGCTAGTTGGCTTGAGCTTCACTAACTCTAGTCTTTGATTAGGACTTGTGAACTCAAGTTGATTTTCTCACTTGACTTACCTTCAATTGTTATAGGTTAACTAAGTGAGAACAAAAGGCGATTACCATCTCAAGTGACTATGATAATGGGGATAAGAATTCCAATTATAAATCCTTGCTAGGACTTTTTTTTTTCTTCATTGTTAGTTTATTTACCTGTTATTTACATTCCTTTCTTATTAAATTCAAAACCCAAAAATATACTATCTCATAAGAAATAATAACATACTTCCCTGCAATTCCTTGAGAGACGACCCAAGGTTTAATACTTCGGTTAGTTTTATTGGGTTTGCTTTAGTGACAAACAAATTAAATTTGATTGAGGTTTAATTGTCAGTTTAGATCTATACTTGCAATGCGATTATTTTTTGTGAAATTCTTTACCGACGATTTTCCAACAATTTTTTCTCATAACACATCCAACTATTCTTTTCTCTATCCCATTATTCTTTGAAAGACTCAATTTTACCAATAAATTAATGGATTTTTCTACCGTTGGCTCTTAAACATAACAAAACAATACCATACCGACCCTAAACACCAACCATATTAAAAAAAAGCACTATCCAGCTTGCACCAATTAAAATCTCAAAAAAGGCCTACATAAATAAAAAAAACCCTTCAATCTCAAACAGAACACAACCGCCATTACCCCTTCGAATCGACTTCCAGTTGTCTCTATCTTGCCACTATGCAACCAAATCGAAGGATTAAACTACGACAACGTCGTAACTTCTGGATTGTTCGACCTACACCGAAGACAACAACAACCTGTCAACCACACCCATTAATAAACAAAGCTTTCTCATTATCGTATGGCAATTTACGATCCATTTCAAAGATTGGAAGCCTCCATTAACATTGCATCTCTAACCACCAACCATGGCCACCTCCGAAATTTACCCCTTTCAGCTAGCTGTTTCTAAACAGCCACCGTTAACTCCACTGCTCTTCACTTTGCAACATAGTGCCAATCCATTACGACGACCAATGCTCTGACAACAACCATTTCTCAGTAGAGCATAGCCATTCGAAGCAATTAACATTGCTAGCCATGGAGAATTTCTTTATTTACAATCTAATCCCACAATAACAACCCAAAAGTAACCGTGCAAGCTTAATCTCCGCAAACCTATTAACATGTGTCTTTTGTTTATTGGCTAGTCAACGTATAGCCACTACTACCCACCACTGGCGTGGGCACTAGAGATGTAGCTATATATATATTAACATGTGTCTTTTGTTTATTGGCTAGTCAACGTATAGCCACTACTACCCACCACTGGCGTGGGCACTAGAGATGTAGCTATATATATATATATATATAATATTTTTCGTTGAGATAATGACTGTTCTAATTATTCTGTGTTCAAGTTTTAATGTGAGGATTTATGTGTTATTTTACATATTTTTTATTTATATGAGAGCGTAATATATAATTACAAAAATAAAATATAGAGAAAAAAAATACTACATTGTTTTGAAATTATGGAAAATAATTGTGCTTCAACCTTAATTGGTGTGGAATAGACTTTGGCGGTGGAAAATCGTAGCATGTTGATATTGCAACAACAATTATAATAAGACAGAAACAATATTTGTAGGTCCGGAAAATTGAATAGAACTAGCAACGACAGTAATGAAAAAGCATAATAGAACTAAATCAGAGGTAGGGAACACAAAATCGACAAGCAAAGGCTAAGGAAACGTAACAACATTAACACCTGAACAGAAGCAACGCGAGACCTATTATTGGCCATATTTTTTTTATTCACTCTAGTTTATATGCTTAGAGATATAATTATTCCTGTATTTTTTTTAAGAGAAATAATTTTATAATAATTAAAATTTTTTTTCATGATAACTATTCTGGTAGTTAGCTAGTAGGTATTTATGTTTGTAGTTTATATTCTAGTTGTCTATTTGGATACAAGATACATCATATATATATATATGATGTATCTTGTATCCAAATAGACAACTAGAATATACGCAACGCTTTCTTCAGTTTACTCTCTTGAATTCTAATATGGCATCAATAGTTTAGGTATTTGTACTAGAAGTCTTTGGTATGGATAGTGATATGGATCGAGGACTTGCGAGTCAAGGCAGTTGTCGGATTATTGGATTGGAGCGGCTGGGAGTGGTACCTGCAAAGATACTCCGACACCCAAGTCAGAATGGATCTGAGAGGTATAAGGTATGTGGAATGAGTAACGTACCTAAGCAGGCCTCTGACTCCCCTTTTATTATCTGGTGGTAGTTATTTTATCTTATCTTATTTAGCTAAGATAAGGGAGGAATTTGAATTTGAATGTTAGGTTGGGATATTGGAAGTTACTTATCCGTTTTGGGCTGTGAAGATGACCCATCTTGAGACTGTCGGGTTTAATAACCGTTCCAATGAGGGACCTGAGGCCAGGTCCAAAATAGTATTTTTTTCAGCTGAAACATATTGTTTTTCTATTGTGTAACCTTTCTGTTCATACCCTAGGTCGAGCTATGCGATCCGGGTTGGACGAAAAATCAGAACGACCGACCTCTTGAAAGGTTGGTCCATTACCGACCTCTTCACAAAGAGCTCGGCCAAATCGCTATAAGGCCCAAAGCAAAGGACCCCCGCTCACCAAAAGGCGGTGGACTAAAAGATAAAGATCTCCTCCACAAAAAGATAAGATATGATAACAAACTTATCTCAAGGAAGATCACTCCCCACTACTATAAATACACTAGAGCACCCAGGTATAACTGATACGCTGATTCTACACAAAAAAAAACCTACTTAAAGCCCGTGCTAACTTAAGCATCGGAGTCTCTTGCAGGTACCACCACCCTCCGGTGATCAAGGATCAGTAACATCTCAAGGTTCAACAAGTCGGACACGACAGCTCCGGCCACAACAGCAGATCTCCTCCGAGATCGACCTTCAGTTTCAGGTAACCCTCAGAACATTGGCGCCGTTGCTGGGGAACTTGGAAGTCATCCCGTAGCCATGGAAGACAACCTTGACAACGATCACAACTCTAGCTTGGAAGATAGAACGCCGCATAAAAACACAGATGCCACGCCAAAAGGAACACCTCAAAATAAGGGTGATAAACAACACCTAAACACAAAATTCTTGGAAGCTATCCGAGAACAACAACATCACCTTAAACAGCTGGAACAAGAAGCCGATCGACAACGGGAGGCCGAACGAGACCTTTGTAGAGAAACAAGACGACGTTGAGAGCTGGAGGACAAGCTCCTAAAGCTCGAAACTGATATCAAAACTAACACCACTCGATCCAGCCACGAGGATAACCCCCATAAGGACCAAGATCCATTCATAAAAGAGATCATGAAAGCTAAAGTCTCGAAGGATTTCAAAGCCCCCGACATGACTCAGTATGATGGTACGTCTGAACCAAGCCATCACCTCAGCAATTTCAGAAGTCGGATGTATCTTACGAACGCCTCAGATGCAATCCATTGTAAAGCTTTCCCGACCACTTTGACCAATGATGACAAGTCATCTTATGCTAGTTTTACAAGCATTTTTCATTAGTTTCATTAGGTTTTATGCACTTTCTTGCACAATAAGTAAGTGATTGGAGTGGATTTTCATGATTATGTTGAATCAATCAAACATCATTTATTTGACACAAAATCATAGGTTTTATGCTAGAATTAATTGATTTTATAAATGATGCAAGATCTTGTGATTTTGGTGAGACTTTGATGTATTTGTTTGGTTGATGAATAGGTAAAAAGATAAAGGAAAAGAAGCAGAAAGCACAAATTATGCCCAAACAAAGGAAAGAATAATTTTGGACACACTTTGAAGTTTGAGCACGCTTTGGACCTTAGGCCACGCTTTTAAAAGTGTGGCCCATGATAGCAAAAGTGTTGCGTTCGAAGGGGCAGCGCTCAAAAGCTTAAGCGTAGCGTTCACTTTAGTGAACGATTTCAAGTGCTCCATCAAGATGCACCAAATGGTGCAACAATCATCAAGGGTAGCGTTCAAGAATGTGAACGCTACGTTCACTTTTTCGAGCTTGGAACCAAGGAAAGCTGGGCACGCAGGAAGCAAACCAAGGGTAGCGTTCCAAGAAGTGAACGCAATGTTCACTATTCCTACCTTTCTCGTGACTCTTTGGCAAGGGAGCAAGGCTCAGCTAGGCAACATTCAAAGGAGGGAACAGAGCGCTCAAAGAAGCCAAGCATGCACACCAAAGAGCTAGCCAAGGAAAGGCAAGCACCAAGGAGGCAGCGTTTGGAAATTAGAACGTAGCGTTCTCTTGTGGCAACATTTTCGTGCTTCAAGCCTTGGGGAGGAAGACTCATCAAGTGTAGCGTTCACAATTTGAACGTAGCGTTCAAAGAGTGAACGCTAGGCAAGGAGGATTGGCATAAAGGCTCACCAACAAAAAGTGAACGCAACGTTCACTACTCAAAACGGAGTGCTCCACTAGAGCATGCCTCCAACCCATTTTCAATGAAATGCCATCCGCATCCATTGCTTCTTCAAATCCAAAATCAACAGGCCCATTCTAAGATCTAAAGAACAAAATAGAATGTGTATAAATAGGATCTGTAAAAAACCTTTAGCTCATTTTTTTTAGTTTTTCACTTTTAATTTTTATTTTTGTTTTGAATTTGGATTTGGGAAATTGGATCTGAGTTTAGCTTTCTGATTTCATTTTCTTTTCTTCTGCAACATCTACTGTCTATTTTGGATTTTGAATTGAGATTGAAGAGCTCAATTGATTCTTAATCTGAGAATCATCTTTTACTTTTCTTCTCAATTGTTCTAAGAATTGGATCTTAATCTTCTCTTCTGTTTTCATTTTCATTTTCCTCTGTAATTTCTCTTCTGATTGGTCAAGAGAGTAATTGAGATCTGGATCTGTTTTCTGTTTTCATTACTCTTCTTTAATTATCAATTTCTCTTCAGGATTTCAGAATTGATTTAAGTTCTCCTGCCGTTTTGTTTCTTGAAGCAATTTTCTATTTCAGTTTCAGCTACTGAGATCCAGATCTGAATCTGCATCTCATAGTTCTTTGAGTTATTGCAATTTACATTTTCTAGTTTAATTCTGAATCCCAGTACCCAAATCTTTTTGTTCTTCAAGCAATTTATATTTCTCAGCAATTTAGATTCAGCAATTTACATTTCTTGCACTTTAAGTTTCTGTAATTTACTTTTCTTGCAATTTAAGTTTCAGCTATTTTACTTTCTTGCACGTTAATTTTCTGCAATTTACTTCTTCAGCACCTTTAGATTCAGTCAATTTACCTTCTGCACTTCTATTTAGTTGCAATTTAGCTTCTATTGATCAAGTTTAACTCAAATCTTCAAACATTCGCTTAACTAAATTCATCACCTAACTAAAATTGCTCAATCTATCAATCCCTGTGGGATCGACCTCACTCTTGTGAGTAATTACTACTTGATGCGACTCGATACCCTTGCCGGTGAGTTTGTATGGAATCATTTTTCCCTCATCAAGTTTTTGGCGCCGTTACTGGGGATTGATTTAGATTGACAATGATTAAGTATGGTGATAATCTAGATTAAGCATTTTCTTTTAATTTTTACTAAGCACACTAACTGTTTGAATTTTTGCTTAAGCTGACACTAACCTCACTCTAGCAGTAGAGTGCTTCAGTTTGTGGTTTCTGGTTTTGTGTTTTATGTCAGGAGGAAGAAAAGGTGAATCAACATCTTTTAACCTTGACGAGAGAACCCTCCAAAGGTTGAGAAGAGAAGCGAGAGGAAAGGGAGTTATTGGTGAAGAGGAGTTAGAGGAGGAAGATCAAGTAATGGATGATAACATTCCAGACCACACTGATGGTGTGGCCAACATCAATGGTCAACCTCAGAGAAGAGTCTTAGCTTCGTACACTATCCCCAACCCAAAGAATTATGGGAGTAGCATCCTAACCCTCAATGTCAATGCCAATAACTTTGAACTCAAGCCTCAATTGATTACCCTGGTTCAAAATAATTGTCAATATGGAGGTAGTGCTACTGAGGATCCAAACCAACACCTCTCTGTGTTTTTGAGAATCTGTGACACTGTCAAAACCAATGGAGTTAACCCTGACATCTATAAGCTTCTTTTATTCCCATTTTCACTGAGAGACAAAGCCACACATTGGTTAGAAACCTTTCCTAACGAGAGAATTACCAGCTGGGATGATTTGGTTAGCAAATTTCTAGCCAAATTCTATCCACCTCAAAGAGTCATCAAGCTAAAAAATGATGTGCAAACTTTCAGACAGCAAGAACGAGAGTTATTGTATGAAGCTTGGGAGAGGTATAAGGCTTTGATCAGAAGGTGTCCAGAAGGAATGCTCAGTGAATGGGTGGAGTTGCAGAATTTCTATGAAGGCTTATCCTTACCTTCAAGGAAAGCTTTGGATTATTTCTCAGGAGGATCTTTGCAAATGATGAAAACTGCTCAAGAGGCACATGATCTCATAGATATAGTGGCCAACAATGAGTATTTCTACTCCTCTGAAAAGCAAGTAGCTCCAAAGAAGGGTGTGTTTAAGCTTGAAGGAGTTGATACCATACTAGCTCAGAACAAACTCATGCACCAGCAACTCCAACAGCAAATTGAAATAATGTCAAAGAGGATGGATGGATTGCAACTTGTAGCAGTGAGCACAACTAACCAACCATCAGTGGTGTGGGGACAGCAGGAGGAAAGTTATGAGGAGCAGCAGTAAGAGCAAGTCCAGTACATGCACAACCAAGGTTCTGGATCAAATGACTTCCATGGAGACACTTACAACTTATCCTGGAGAAACCACCCAAATCTGAAATGGGGAAAGAGTCAAAACTAGCAGCCTTGGCAAAGAAACTCAAACAAAAACATTTCCAGAAACACAAACCATCAAAACTATCAAAACACTAACCAAAATCCATACAGAAAACCACAAAATAATCAACACCAATCCAACTACTACCCACCTAACAACCCATCGACTAACCAAAACAACTATCATTCACCATCAACATCCCATAATCAACCACAATCACCCCAGGAATCTCAAAGGATCTCCAACTTGGAGACATTGATGGAGAAGATGATAAAACATGATGCTCATAGAAACTTGTCTCTCAACAATTTTCCTTCGGCAAGTGTACCGAATTGTCGTCAAGTAAAAACTCATAATAGAGTGAGGTCAAATCCCACAGGGATTGATTGGTCAAGCAACTTTAATTAGAAGAATGTTCTAGTTGAGCGAAGCAGAATTTGGTTTGAGTGTTGCAGGAAATTAAATGGCAAGAAAGTAAATAGCAGAAAATGTAAATGCCGAAAGTAAAGAGCTGAAAGTAAATGGCGGAAGGTAAATTGCAGAATTTAAATGGGAATGGGGAAGATGCTCATAAAAAGTAAATTGCAAAAATTAAAGAGAATGGGTAAGATCAGAGATGGGGATTCATTGGGCTTAGGAGATGTTGCACTCTCCAGATCAAGTTCATTTTCATCTCTTCCTCAATCAATGCATTCATTGATATCTTTGGCAATCTTAAGTGATCGAATTTCAATTCCATGGCAATTCAATCTCTCAAATCTTGATGAATAGCCAATTCCTTGGTCAATTGCTCATGAGAAGAGATGAAGTATGGTCACTGATTATACCACATGCATTCCCAAATCAAGTGTTAGTAGGATTATAGTCACCATATCCAACCAAACCCAATTTGGTCCAACATGAGAAAGCATTTCTAGCATGATCTCTTCATTTTTCTTCCAAGGTTCAGAAGAGATCCAAGTATGAATAGCTTCTTTTCCAAGATAACTACCCAATTGGATGAAGATTGAAAGCTTTCTAGTAAAATCAAGAGAAAAGATAGAAGAAGAGTAATGCAAACTAGTATTGATCCATCAAATTACAACAGAGCTCCCTAACCCAATGAAAGGGGTTTAGTTGTTCATAACTCTGGAAATAGAAAACAAAGATGGAGAATACATCATGAAAATTAGAACTAGAAGTGCAGAGAAAGTAAATTATACAGAGAGTAGTTCTCAATTTCCAATCCCCCCAAAAGCTCCTTCCTAATTCAAAACTACCCCTATATACTACTCTTCTGATCTTCTAGTTGGTTCTTCAAGTCTTGGATATGGGCCTTTGGATCTTGAGTTTGAAGGAGTTAACTTTTGCAGTGGGCTTAGCTTTACTTGCAGAGAGAAAGTGTGAGGTAGGCAGGGTGTTTAGCTCAGGACGTTAGTGGCGTTAACGTTAAGTGAGAGTGTGGGTTCGAGAATGTTAGTGACAATCACCTTTTTCACTAACGTTCCTCACCCAGGGATGGTCCACGTTAACTTCAACGTTAGTGGCACTAACGTGACCACTAACGTTGCCTCTTGGTCCTTCGCACACGTTATTGGGACTCACCTTTCCCAATAACGTTGAGAGTCTTCCCTTCCCCCTACGTTAGAGTCCACGTTAACTAGGTTAACGTGGCTCTTAACGTAAGCTTGCCAATCCTTCGAGAATGTTAGTGACACTTACCTTTGTCACTAACGTTCCAATGTGCCCCTACTTCCCACGTTAGAGTCCACATTAACTAGGTTAACATGGCTTCTAACGTAGCAATGATAGCCATTTCCAACGTTAGTGACAAAGGTGAGTGTCACTAACGTTGGCTCATCATTCCCTTATCCACGTTAGCTTCCACGTTAACTAAGTTAACGTGGGAGTTAACGTTGCTCACATTGGCTTATTCCAACGTTAGTGACAAAGGTGAGTGTCGCTAACGTTGGCGATTCTTGCTCCCTCCACGTTAGCTTCCACGTTAACTAAGTTAACGTGGGAGTTAACGTGGCTCATTGTGGCTTAGCTCAACATTAGTGACAAAGGTAAGTGTCACTAACGTTGGCTTCTCTTTTGCTTCTCAACGTTAGAGTCCACGTTAACTGAGTTAACGTGGCTTTTAATGTGGCCAATTGTGAGCTTGGTCCAACGTTAGTGACAAAGTTAAGTGTCACTAACGTTGGCTTCATTTCTTTCTTCCACGTTAGAGTTCACGTTAACTTAGTTAATGTGACTCTTAACGTGGGCTATTATGGCTTCGAGGGCGTTATTGGCGATTACTTTTCTCATTAACTTTGCAAGTTAGCTCGCATTCCAAGTTAGAGGTCACGTTAGTTAGACTAACATGGCTGCTAACGTGGTTTTTCCTTGCTTTCTTTGTCTTGAAATCAAGCAATAAAGTGCATCAAAGCTCTAGTCCCAGTCATGGGAAATGCATCATCCAATTCGTCATTAAATTCATGCAAAATCCTCATGAAATCATGTAAAGTGCACAATGTATGCTTGAATCAAGATGTAAGTGAAATTCTACCCAAAACTTGCTTATTCCCTAAGAAAATGCATGAAACTACCCTAAAAACAATAAAGAAAAGGTTAGTGAAACTGGCCAAAATGCCCTAGCATCACAACACCAAACTTAAAGCTTGCTTGTCCCTAAGCAAGTACTGGAACAAGAGAATGATGAATGGAATGCCAAGAGAAATGAGTCATTATTGTGGAAGTTATGTCCTTTGATTTTATGGTGGTTTCATGCATAGCAACTTAGGTTCATTCCTTCACTGGCTTTCAGACCTTTATCATGTCCTAGAACACTCACTTGATTGCATCCCATGAGACTTTTATTCATTGATCCTTTTTGTTATTTCAGGGCTTGTTTGTGTTCTTAGACTAAGTGCTTTGTGAGGGGGCGACTCTTTAAGATAAGATTTCAGCCAGCACTCCCGAACCAGTTGGTTCAAGGTGCTAGGTGTTGAGACACCCCTAAGGATTTACTCCCTCAAGTCTCTTTCCCCCATACATACACACCACAGGCACATGGTTTGTTTATTTTCTTTCTTGAGACTATGGTGTCCAGCACCTCTTTGGGTTACTAAATGTTCTGTAGCAAGGTTGCTCTTGATAATGGATTTTCAGTTGATAATCCCGGGTTAGTTAACCCAAGTTACCAAGTGATGAAGCACTCCTATGAACTTATTCATCCAAGCAGATCCTTGGTACAGGAGCACCACAGACACATCTCTCAAGTTTCAAACCCTTGGTGCCTAGCCTTATTCTTTATTAACTTTTCTTTCTTTTTCAACTCTTATTGTTCTTTTCCCCTTTTTCTTATTAGGATCTTGTTATTTAGCTAGTCTCATGGGGTGTGTTTCAAGCATATGATTCAGGCCAGATAGTTATCTTCCCACCCTTGTTGGTGAACCAACTTAGCCAACTTATGACCACATCGCAAACTAAGGAATTTACTCCATAATATGAAATACCCTCTGGTCTTTGATAACAAACATTCTCTTTTTTATTTGATTCAAAAGGAGGCAAGCAACTCAATAAGCAAAGTGGAATTGAAAACAGGCAACTTGACTAGTAATCATAGACCTAGGCAATGAAAAACATAAAGACAGAATTGAAAATTTCTAAACTACCATGGAACATGTTCTATTTCATACATGATTTTCCTTATTTAAAGCTTGAAAAAAGATGGAACAAAGAGGGAACTCCACCATCTTTTACTCATGGGGTTGTCCATGCTCTTCCTCTTGCTTGTCCTCTTTGTGTTTCTCTTGAGTGCTTGTACTCCCACTTCTCTTGCCTTTTCCAATCAACTTCTTCCAAAAACCAGCATCTTCCATCTTCTTTTTCAGTGTTTCCTTCTGCTGTTTCACCTTCCTTTCTTCTTGTTCTACAAAATCTTTTTGGACCACATCATATGTAGGGATGGCATAGTGTAGATTATGCATATGACTAGACATGTAGTTCAACTTGGCTTGAGTGTTTATGTTGAACTCCTTCCTATGTAGTTGCCATCCTTCATTAAGTACACTGAACTCATTGAATGCCTTCGTCTGAGCTAGCTGGCATTGGTTGAGTTCTTGAAGGCGCTTATCTTGACGCTCTTGCCTTTCAGACACTTGATTGATGGCTTGAGTGAGCTGGGAATAATGTTCCATTTGCTGTTTCTGCCACTCCCCTTGTTGATTCATCCAATTAGAAAGGAGCTCTTCTTGACGATCCATCCTTTGAGCTTGAACATGCAGTTGTTGTTCTTGTCCCTCCATATAACTCCTTGCTAGTTCCTCAATGGCTCCATGAATGTGACTCAGGTTTATGTTGGTTAGGTCATAATATTCTCTTTGTTGGTGTTCTTCCTGATGAGATTCTTCTTGGTGGGCTCCTTCTTTTGGTTTTCGCTTTCCTATTTGAGGTCTTCTTTGTTGTTGGGCGGGCATAGTATAGATCAGACGCTGAAGTGTAACTAGCCTCCCAGGGTTCACCCAGTCTGGATTGCTATCCTCGAAGACTACCTTGGCCTTTGTACACAATCTGAGAATGGTGCTGGGGTACCAAAGCCTGGCACCCGAATCAACCTTCTCAGCTAACTCTTGAATCCCCTCAGCTATGAGTTCATGCACATTGATTTCTCCACCCTGTACTAGGTAATGTACCATAGTCGCTCGATTAATATTGACCTCTGAATTATTTACAGCTGGGAGGATAGACCTCCTCACGAGTTCAAACCATCCCTTGGCTTCCGGGCTAAGGTCTCCCCTCTTGATGAACCGGGGTATCTTATCCGCATACCTTTCCCAGTCAGCTCCTATGACACATATGTCAGTCACTATTTCTTCGAGTTCATCATTGTCAGGGCTCTTACTTATCCTTGCATGATAACTAAGCTCATCAAAATGTGGTGATTTCAGCTGAAGAGTTCTTGTTATAGCATTTGGGCTGAAGTCCACCTCTCTTCCTCTTACGTAACTTTTGAAGGTTGGGGCCTTGGTTTTGTCTTCTCTAACCACATTTGCATAGAACTCTTTGATGAGGTTTGCATTGATCTTCCCCTCTGGGTTCGTGAGCCTTTGCCACCCTCTTAGTTCAATCTTCTCTCGAATCTGTGGGCACTCATCTTCGTCAATTTGGAACGTTAACTCAGGCAGTATCTTCTTGAGTTTTATCCATTCAAATTCGAGTTCATGGAATGCAGTTTTGAATCTCTTTTCATCGAAAGGAATGCTCTCTACTGGTTCCTTCCTCTTTTGCCTTTTGGAGCTTGATGATGCCATGAGCTTGAGTTTGCTGTGTGAAAAGGGTGGAAGGTACGGATAGATGAGGAATTCGGTTGGTTAGGACAAGGTGTAATGAAGGAATTCGGATGCAGAAGGTGTGAAGTGTGAGAAATGGCACTTTGGGTGTGAAGGGGAAGTACAGACTAGGACTCACTTATTTAGGGAGGTGGTGAGTGAATGGAAGGTGTGGATTGATGGAGTTGTTGTGTGATGGACGGATGGGGTTTATCAATGGAAGAGGACAAGGATTGCCAACTTTATGATGGGGTTGGTTCAGTTTCCAAGTTTGTTCTTCTTCCAATGTTGCATGGCAACCATTCCCAATGCATTCCCCCTTGAGACACGTGCGAAATATTCTTCCTTTTGTGTTATCCGAACCCTTCAATGCCCCATCAATGATCATACAAAATAAAAAAATGATTAAAAACACACTTGTAGGAAGTGGCGGCAAAATTTAAAGAATAACTAATTTTTAAAGTTTTTGTTTTAACTAACTAAGTGCCATTCATTAGTGCAAACCAAATGACTAGCTCAACATCCATGTGTACAATATTTGCAACACCAAACTTAGTTTGGTGTCGTGTGATGTAAAAGAATTGTTCAAGGCCTCTAAGAGTGACATGATATGGGTTACATTGATTTTCTCATAATGTGCCTTGAACACCAAACTTGTTCTTCACTATATGTTGCACACAATGACTCATACAAATGCATATCAATTTGATTTGAAATTCATGAACCTTGCATTATTAACTAATCTAAATGCATATAAAACATGTGTTGCCTCTCATGAAGCGCTTCTTTAGCGTCACTAGGTTGACGTTTTGCCTTTATCAGGGTGGTTGGTAATGCTTTAGATCTTCCCCTCTTGCAGTAGACCTATATCCATTGGCTTCATCAAGGATCTCCACATGTTCTAAGGAAAGAACTCTGTTAATGGTGAAGACCTTAGGTAACTGAGATGGGATAGTGGGGAGATGAGGTGGAATATCTGGGAAGTAGGCTGAGATCACTTTATCCCCCGGAGAAAAGTCCTCTGTAGGGATCTTCTTGTTCCTCCACCTCCTTGGTGCCTTCTTCTTTGTCCCTTTTGATGATGCCTTGCTCTTTGTGACCTCCTCTTCTAATGAAATTTTGTTGTTGGTCTCACATGACTCTGGTGGTTTAGGTTCCTCCTGATTTTCCTTAAGCTGTGACAGCTACTGAGTTCCTTGTTCATCAACTAAGGGGTTTCCCAGAGGTGTTGTTTGTGCTTCAGTGCTTGCTTCTTCCCTCGGTATCTCATTATGATCTTTGCTTGGTTCTTTGTTCTCTTGATCTGTTTCTTGTGAGAGTTTGAAGACATTGAAGCTGAGCTGTTCATCATGGATCCTCAAAATTAGCTCCCCTCGCTCCACATCTATGAGTGCTCTGGCTGTAGCTAGGAATGGTCTTCCCAATATGATTGGGTGAGTGTGACTCTCTTCCATGTCTAAGATGACAAAATCTGTGGGAAGAAAGTATTTTCCAACCTTTATTAACACGTTTTCCACCACTCCTATTGCTTGTTTTTGAGTTTTGTCAGCCAGCCTGATGACTACATATGTGGGCATTATCTCATTGATCTGCAGCCTCTTCATAAGGGATAAAGGCATTAAGTTGATGCTTGCTCCCAAATCACAGAGTGCTCTATTAAACCGTGTTTCTCCTATTGCACAAGGAATGTGAAAACTCCCTGGGTCCTTCCTTTTTATAGGCAACTCTGGTTGAATGAGAGCACTGCATTCCTTATTCATCACTATTGTTTGTCCTCCCTTGAGTGAGCTTTTCCTGGTCAGTAGCTCCTTCATATACTTGATGTATGAGGGCATTTGTTGGAGGGCCTTGATGAATGGTATGTTTACATGGAGGGATGCAAACAGGTCAAGAAACCTTGAGTATATTCTCTTCTCTACAGCACCATTGAGTAATTGGGGAAAAGGTGCATAGAGTTTCAGCAGCTCCTTCTGTGTCAGCTCCTTTTGTAAAGTTTTGGGTTCTTGGCGATCTTTTTCCTGTTTCTTTGCTGATGTCTCTCCAAGTTGTTCTAATGGCTTGTTTTGCTTTTCCTCAGTCTCCTTATTACTTGTAGTAACCATCTTGCAATCTTCCCATCTGACTTTCTTTGCTTCACCTCTCGGATTTTTCTCTGTGTCACTTGGGAAGCTATCAGTAGGTTTGGGAATCTTTTCAGATAAGTATCCCACTTGAAATTCCAGCCTCTTGATGGTGTCTCCCTGGTTCTTGATGCTAGCTCGCACCTCCTCTTTGAATACCTTATTATCTTGAATCTCTTTGCATATGCCCTCAAGCATAGTCTCAATTTTGGAGAGTCTATCTTCAGATGAGGGTGAGTTGAGAGTGGAGGGGTGAGTTTGGTCATTCTGGTTTTGGTAATGATGTGGAGAGGTGTTGTTAGGGTGGTGTTGATATGATCTTTGTGTGGAATGTTGGTGAGCTGCATGGTTGTTGGGGTTATGACGTCTCTGATCTTGGTTTTGATCTTGTTGATTTCCCCACCCAAAGTTTGGGTGATTCCTCCATCCAGGGTTGTAGGTTTTGGAGTATGGATCATGGGTTTGCCTGGGTGAATTTCCAATGTAATTGGCTTGTTCTTGCTCCTCCTCTGCCTCAGCATTCACTCCCTCTTGGGTTGCTGATGAGGTGGTGATTGCTGCCACTTGGTTCCTCTCCATCTTCTTGGTGAGGTCAGCCAGCTGCTTGGTAATAAGCTTATTTTGGGCCAGTAGTGCATCCACATTATTCAGCTCCATCACTCCTCTAGTGTTTCCTCTTTCAGAAGCATAGAAGTAGTCATTCTCAAGTACAGTTTCAATGACATCTATGGCTTCTTCAATGGTCTTCTTCTTATTAAGAGATCCCCCAGATGAATGGTCTACTACCTTCTTTGATTCATAAGAAAGGCCTTCATAGAAAATATGTAGCTGCACCCATTCATTGAACATATCTGGTGGACACCTTCTTGTCAGGTCCTTAAACCTCTCCCATGCTTCATATAGAGTCTCACCATCCTGCTGCCTGAATGTTTGCACCTCAGCTCTCAGCCTGTTAATCCGTTGAGGAGGATAGAATCTTGCCAAGAATTTGTTTACCAAATCTTCCCAGGTTGCTAAACTCTCCTTTGGGAAGGATTCCAGCCATTTAGATGCCTTGTTCTTGAGTGAGAAAGGGAACAGAAGTAGTCTATAGGTGTCAGGATGAACACCATTAGACTTCACAGTGTTACATATCCTCAGGAAGGTGGTTAGATGTTGATTGGGGTCTTCTTGGACACTCCCTCCGAATGAACAGTTGTTCTGAACAAGGGTGATGAGCTGTGGCTTTAGTTCAAAGTTGTTGGCATGTATGGTTGGCCTTTGGATGCTACTCCCACAGTTTCCTGGGTTTGGGTTGATGTAAGAACCCAAAACTCTTCTCTCTTGCCCAGCATGATTTGCTAGACCCTCTCTGCCATGGTTGTGAGCCTCTTCTTCATGATGGTTCTCCATGTTTTCATCCATGTTTGGTTCAAAATACTCTTCCTCTTCCTCAGCACCAACTACTCTCTTTCCTCTTGCTTCCCTCCTTAATCTAAGAAAGGTCCTCTCAGGTTCAGAATCAAATGAAGTTGAAGTCCCGCTTCTTCTCCCTGTCATCCAACCAACAAGGCACAAGCAAGAAACTAGATACAGAGACTATTCTTGTTAGAAATGTTGTTAGTGTGAGTGATGCAATATATCAAACAGTTAGTGGGTTAGTGGACTGAATCGTAAACAACTAAGAAAATAGGTAGTGGGAAGGGAAGAAAATAACTGAACAGAAAGTAAATTACTCAAATGAACTTAAATCAAACAAAAGAAAGAAAAAAAATGCTCAATCTAGTTATCCTCCAATTTAATCATTGTTGATACAAAATCAATCCCCGGCAACGGTGCCATAAACTTGATGCTCACGGAAACTTGTCTCTCAACAATTTTCCTTCGGCAAGTGTACCGAATTGTCGTCAAGTAAAAACTCACAATAGAGTGAGGTCGAATCCCACAGGGATTGATTGGTCAAGCAACTTTAATTAGAGGAATGTTCTAGTTGAGCGAAGCAGAATTTGGTTTGAGTGTTGCAGGAAATTAAATGGCGAGAAAGTAAATAGCAGAAAATGTAAATGCCGAAAGTAAATAGCAGAAAATGTAAATGCCGAAAGTAAAGAGCTGAAAGTAAATGGCGGAAGGTAAATTGCAGAATTTAAATGGGAATGGGGAAGATGCTCATAAAAAGTAAATTACAAAAATTAAAGAGAATGGGTAAGATCAGAGATGGGGATTCATTGGGCTTAGGAGATGTTGCATTCTCCGGATCAAGTTCATTTTCATCTCTTCCTCAATCAATGCATTCATTGATCTCCTTGGCAATCTTAAGTGATCGAATTCCAATTCCTTGGCAATTCAATCTCTCAAATCTTGATCAATAGCCAATTACTTGGTCAATTGCTCATGAGAAGAGATGAAGTATGGTCACTGATTATATCACATGCATTCCCAAATCAAGTGTTAGTAGGATTATAGTCACCATATCCAACCAAACCCAATTTGGTCCAACATGAGAAAGCATTTCTAGCATGATCTCTTCATTCCTCTTCCATGGTTCAGAAGAGATCCAAGTATGAATAGCTTCTTTTCTAAGATAACTACCCAATTGGATGAAGATTGAAAGCTTTCTAGTAAAATCAAGAGAAAAGATAGAAGAAGAGTAATGAAAACTAGTATTGATCCATCAAATTACAACAGAGCTCCCTAACCCAATGAAAGGGGTTTAGTTGTTCATAGCTCTGGAAATAGAAAACAAAGATGGAGAATACATCATGAAAATTAGAACTAGAAGTGCAGAGAAAGTAAATTATACAGAGAGTAGTTCCCAATTTCCAATCCCCCCAAAAGCTCCTTCCTAATTCAAAACTACCCCTATATATACTACTCTTCTGATCTTCTAGTTGGTTCTTCAAGTCTTGGATATGGGCCTTTGGATCTTGAGTTTGAAGGAGTTAACTTTTGCAGTGGGCTTAGCTTTACTTGCAGAGAGAAAGTGTGAGGTAGGCAGGGTGTTTAGCTCAGGACGTTAGTGGCGTTAACGTTAAGTGAGAGTGTGGGTTCGAAAACGTTAGTGACAATCACCTTTTTCACTAACGTTCCTCACCCAGGGATGGTCCACGTTAACTTCAACGTTAGTGGCACTAACGTGACCACTAACGTTGCCTCTTGGTCCTTTGCACACGTTATTGGGACTCACCTTTCCCAATAACATTGAGAGTCTTCCCTTCCCCCTACGTTAGAGTCCACGTTAACTAGGTTAACGTGGCTCTTAACGTAAGCTTGCCAATCCTTCGAGAACGTTAGTGACACTTACCTTTGTCACTAATGTTCCAATGTGCCCCTACTTCCCACGTTAGAGTCCACGTTAACTAGGTTAACGTGGCTTCTAACGTAGCAATGATAGCCATTTCCAACGTTAGTGACAAAGGTGAGTGTCACTAATGTTGGCTCATCATTCCCTTATCCACGTTAGCTTCCAAGTTAACGTGGGAGTTAACGTTGCTCACATTGGCTTATTCCAACATTAGTGACAAAGGTGAGTGTCACTAACGTTGGCGATTCTTGCTCCCTCCACGTTAGCTTCCACGTTAACTAAGTTAACGTGGGAGTTAACGTGGCTCATTGTGGCTTAGCTCAACGTTAGTGACAAAGGTAAGTGTCACTAACGTTGGCTTCTCTTTTGCTTCTCAACGTTAGAGTCCACGTTAACTGAGTTAACGTGGCTCTTAACGTGGCCAATTGTGAGCTTGGTCCAACGTTTGTGACAAAGGTAAGTGTTACTAACGTTGGCTTCATTTCTTTCTTCCACGTTAGAGTTCACGTTAACTTAGTTAACGTGACTCTTAACGTGGGCTATTATGGCTTCGAGGGCGTTATTGGCGATTACTTTTCTCATTAACTTTGCAAGTTAGCTCCCATTCCACGTTAGAGGTCACGTTAGTTAGACTAACGTGGCTGCTAACGTGGTTCTTCCTTGCTTCCTTTGTCCTGAAATCAAGCAATAAAGTGCATCAAAGCTCTAGTCCCAGTCATGGGAAATGCATCATCCAATTTGTCATTAAATTCATGCAAAATCCTCATGAAATCATGTAAAGTGCACAATGTATGCTTGAATCAAGATGTAAGTGAAATTCTACCCAAAACTTGCTTATTCCCTAAGAAAATGCATGAAACTATCCTAAAAACAATAAAGAAAAGGTCAGTGAAACTGGCCAAAATGCCTTGGCATCAAAACATCAAGTGTTAGCCAACAAGCACTGAGAAACTTGGAAAGGCAAATTAGATAATTATCCAAGCAGACAGTGGCTAAGAGACCAACCAATGCACTGCCAAGTGACACTATTCCCAACCCCAAGGAAGAATGCAAAGCAATCCAATTAAGAAGTGGAAGAACCTTGGTAAACGACAAGAGGCCAGCTGAGAAAGAAACTAACAAGAAGTCTGTGGAGAATGATGTTGGCAACAAAAAGCAAGAAGGAGAAAAAGACAAGCAAGACCAAGAGAAACTCAAGGAGAAGGAAGAACCTCAAGCTTCAAAAAAGGGAAAGCAAGCTATTGAGGAACAATCACAAGAACAGAGGAAAGAGGAGAAGCCATACACTCCTATCATTCCATATCCTCAAAGGTTTAATAGAGAGCTTAAAGATCAACAGTTCCCCAAGTTTCTAGAAGTGTTTAAGAAGCTGGAGATCAACATCCCACTTGCTGAAGCTCTGGAACAAATGCCTCTATATGCAAAATTCCTCAAAGAGCTCATCAACAAGAAAAGGAGCTAGAATAAGAAAGAGATAGTGATCCTAACCCAGGAATGCAGTGCAGTGATCCAAGAAGGCATCCCACCAAAACTCAAAGACCCTGTGAGCTTCTTCTTACTTTGTACCATTGGTGACACAATCATTGACAAGGCACTGTGTGATTTAGGATCTAGTATTAACCTCATGCCTCTGTCCATGATGAGAAGGATATCTATAGAAAAAGTGAAGCCTACACAATTGTCATTAGAGCTAGTGGATAGATCTCTGGTAATTCCCAAGGGGGTGATTGAAAATCTCTTGGTCAGAGTAGGAAAATTCATATTTCCAGCAGACTTTGTAATCCTGGACTTAGAAGAAGAGGGGAATGATTCTATTATATTAGGAAGACGTTTCCTGGCGACAGCGAGGGCCATCATTGATGTTGAACAAGGAGAAATGACTCTGAGAGTAAATGATGAGAATATCACTCTAAATGTCTTCCAAGAAATACATCATACTGTTGAAGAGAAAAGTTGCATGAGGGTTGAAGAAGAAGACATACATTGGAAAGAAAAAGCCAAGGAGACACTCCTCAGCTCACCTGTGAAGCAAGAAATAGACAGTGGAGAAGGAAAAGAGGGTAATGAACATGAGAAGGCTAAAAAGAGAAAACAGGAAGAGATTGAAGATTTGATCTGTGGAAAGGAAGTTCCTGATGAACAAGAAAAGAGCTCATAAAGGGTGGAAGAACAAGAAGATACCAACTGAAGGATTCTCAAAAGGGGACAGAGTGAGATTGATATACCAGCAGTTGGAGACAAATCTACAAACTGATGATTACTACACCATCAACAAGATACTCTCACTGGAGCATGTGGAGATTGACCATCAATGTACAGGAAGAAGGCTCACAGTGAGAGGAGACAAATTGAGGCACCACAATCATCAACCACCCTAACAAGGGACTAATGTCAAGCTAGTGACAATAAAAGAGCGCTCCATGGGAGGCAGCCCATGATTTAATATTCTTGCTTTTATTTTAATTTCAATAATTGATGGTTCTTCTAGCATAAGTTTGAGCTCTCATGAGTGGATTTGATAACTGCACGCATCATTTTGAAGCATATGTTTGACTCCTAAGTTTGGTGTGCCTAAAGGCACTTCAAATTAGCATTTCATGCATAAATGATCATAAAATCAACTTAAGATATATACTCATTCATTTTGTTTAAGTATATAGCCAAACCTTAAGTTTGGTGTCTGTATATGCTATGAATTTCAAGAAAGTCATATTTACTCAAAGGCTCAAATTCATGAATTGATAAACCATACATTGCATCATTTTATGAGTTTATGATAGCATGGTAGCAAATAAAATGTTCCTTATAATGAATATGCTAATTGTGATGGATATTCATTGGATTTTATATAGATCACTTAGAAGAAAATAAGTTTGGTGTTCACCAAAAATTTTGTTCAATTTCTAAGGCGCATGGTTGGTTATTCACACATAAGTAACACATATCAACATTTTCTTTATATATATATAGTACACCACCACCATATGACATTTAAAAGTTTAAGCTCACTAATTGTTTGGTTCACGTGGATAGGAGTAAAGAAGATTGAGAAGGAGACAAAAGAAGGCATACACGGACGGTCTTCCCAAGGAAAAAAGGCAAGTCACATGTGTATGTTTGGGAAGTACAATGTTGCATAGAATCAACACTTAGGAGGCCAAACCACATGCAGCCAATGGAGGAGCAATCATTGTCTTCACTCATCTTCACATGCAGGCCATCCATTTCATGGATCTTCAATAATGATTTGCTCAATCCTCACCATTCCTTGCCACATGACCGAACCAATGCTTCTCTCCAACAATGCCTTCCCTTCTATAAATTGGAAGTAGCACTCTTTAAACCAAACACATTTGCTTTCTTCGTATAAATCCTCCACAAGAGTTACATTATTTTTCTCTCACCCAAAGACACCACACAGCACCTTACTTTCCATTCCTTCCCTCATAACCGTGCCTTAACCGAAGCCTATTTTCTCTTCCTCTTTCTTTCCTTCCTAACTCATGGCTTCATCAAGTTCCAAAAGAAGGAAAGGAAAGGAACCAGCTGTAGCCGAACCACCAACCTATGATACCAAGAAATTTAAGTCTCAATTTTATGAATCAAGGTATTATAGGCTAATGGAATCAAAGAAGGTCATTCCAGAGATGGGGTTCAAGTTGAAAGATGGAAAATATCCCATCATGAGAAGAATAGAGGCAGAGAGGAGATGGAAACTTTTGTGTGAACCTCTCACAGACATCAGTGCAGTCATGATAAGGGAATTTTATGCAAATGGTGTGAGGACAAGCAAGGACAACCCTCCCTATAAGAGCTACGTTAGAGGGGTTGAGGTGGATTTCAGCCCACCATCTATTATGAGAGTCCTACAGATAAGGGTGATATCATATAGAGAACCTAGCTTTGAAGAAAGACTGCAGAGTGAGAATGACCCTGATGAGATATTAAATGGGTTATGTTTTGAAGGCAAGGACTGGGAAAGGGACTCAGAGGGAGCTCCAAGCCACTTGAAAAGAATGGATCTCATACCAGAAGCCAAAGGTTGGTATGAGATAGTGAGAATATCCATCCTCCCTACTGCAAATACATCTGAGGTCATAATCAAGAGAGCAATCCTGACATATTGCATACTTAGAGGAGGAGAAGTCAATGTCTCACAACTCATCGCAGATAGTATTCAAGAAATAGCAGAGGATACTGGTAAATCAAGTAGACTTGGTCACCCAAGCACTATTCTAAGGCTGTGCAAAAGAGCAGGAGTACTCTTTGAGGATGAAAATACTGAGAAGGTAAAAAGAAGAAGAGGGGTCACCAAGCAAAGCATGGAAGGTGTCACTGATGACACTGACAATCAGCAAGAGAGAAGAGCTCAAAGGAAGAAGGAGGAAACCACAAGTGGAGGGGGAACAAACTTCTGGTGCAATGGACTTGAGCCAAATGCAAAGAGCCATTGAAGAAATTTTTCAACAATACATGAGAGCACAGGAGCAACAACAGGAGCAATACTTGAGGCAACAAGAGCAGTATTTGAAGGATCGTGAGCAACAACAGCATTGGCAGCAGTAAATGATGGAGAGACAAGAAAACTTTCAGATCAAGATGTTGGATCAACAGAGGGAGTTTCAAGCAAGAATTCTTGAGGGGCAAAGGGAACAATCAGCAAACTTTCAAGAATCATTTAACAGATTGTCCCTACGACAGTCCAAGTATGGGGAGTACACCCAAAATTTCTACCAGTGGAAGAATATATATCATACAATTTGAGAGCATAGGAACTTAGACAGAATGGAGTATGATATAGCAACTCAAGCAAAGTTGGACTATGTAGTCTATAGCATGCCAGCATTGAACCAACAAATCAAGACATTTGAGCAATGCCAAGAGTTGATAGACCATCAGAGAGCACTAGCCAATAAAAATACAGCACACATGCAACAAGGATTGAAGGATGCTGGGCTCTGGGGTCAGGTAGACCAAATTTGGGATCGTAGGTGCCCTGTTGAAGAATCCCAAGAAAGAAAGAAAGAAGAAGAAGAAGAAGAAAAGAGAAAGCAGCAAAGGGAAAGAGCACGACAACTAGAGGTGGTGGAGTTCTTTTAATAGTTTTAATCAAATAAGGATGATGCATATCTAAAACATGATATGCCTCCAAATATTTTATATTCTGCACTTTCATATCTTGAGTAGTTTTCTTGTTAGGATTTGCATTATGCTTGTTATCACTCATCTAGCTTAAATTCTATCTTGTTTCCTTTTTGCATCAATAAGAGAAAATGTTTGAAATAGAAAGTGATTGTTCAATGTTGTAGGAATTAGAATAAAGACCTGTGGTGGTGATTGCTTGATTAGATGGAAAGCTCAATAATAAAAGCTGCATAATAGAGTGTTCTTTGTAGTGTGAACTTGGTTGCTGTCATAAAACCTTTTATTAATGAAATTTCCTGGAAAATGAAGCAAAGTAAGAAAGAAAGAGAAAAGAAAAGCCAAGAATTGGCAAAGAAATAAACAATAAGGCTAGACACCAATAGCTTGGACCTTAGGACATATGTCTGTGATGCTTCTTGTACTAGGATATGCTTGGACAATTAGGTTCTGAGGAGTCTTTTAAAATTTGGTAACTTGGATTAACTAATCCGGGATTACCAACTGAAAGTCCATTATCAAGAGCAACCTAGATACAAAGCATTTAGTGATCCAAAGAGATGCTGGGCATCAATGTTCCTAAGAAGAATTATGAGCCAAGTGTCTGTAGTGAAGAAGTGTTGAGCAAAATTGAGCCAAAAAGGCTACTGCAACACTTGACACTGAGTTATCATTGAGAAATAAGCTTTCTAAGCAAAAGAAAGAAGGAAAAACCAAAAAGGGATCAATCAAAGAGCAAGGCATTGTGACAGCAACTCTAGTAAATCCTCAAAGAAACATTTCTTATCTATCCGCAAAGAATAAGTGAGTTGCATTTTTATCTGCATAGAACCCCATAGTTCAAATTCTATTATCTGCTAAATAAGGACATGTATGCTTCTCTGTTTCATTTCATTTCTTCTCATGTTTAGTGCTTGCTTGGGGACAAGCAAGGTTTAAGTTTGGTGTTGTGATGACAAGTCATCTTATACTAGTTTTACAAGCATTTTTCATTAATTTCATTAGGTTTTATGCACTTTCTTGCACAATAAGTAAGTGATTGGAGTGGATTTTCATGATTATGTTGAATCAATCAAACATCATTTATTTGACACAAAATCATAGGTTTTATGCTAGAATTAATTGATTTTATAAATGATGCAAGATCTTGTGATTTTGGTGAGACTTTGATGTATTTGTTTGGTTGATGAATAGGTAAAAAGATAAAGGAAAAGAAGCAGAAAGCACAAATTAAGCCCAAACAAAGGAAAGAAGAATTTTGGGCACACTTTGAAGTTTGAGCACGCTTTGGTCCTTAGGCCACGCTTTTAAAAGTGATGAGCGGATAATTTATACGCTTTTTGGCATTGTTTTTACATAGTTTTCAGTATGATTTAGTTAGTTTTTAATATATTTTTATTAGTTTTTAAATAAAAATCACATTTCTGGACTTTACTATGAGTTTGTGTGTTTTTCTGCGATTTCAGGTAATTTCTGGCTGAAATTGAGGGACTTGAGCAAAAAGCAGATTCAGAGGCTGAAGAAGGACTGCAGATGCTGTTGGATTCTGACCTCCCTGCACTCAAAGTAGATTTTCTGGAGCTACAGAACTCGAAATGGCGCGCTCTCAATTGCGTTGGAAAGTAGACATCCGGGCTTTCTGGCAATATATAATAGTCCATACTTTGCCCGAGTTTAGATGACGCAAACTGGCGTTCAACGCCATCTTCCTGCCCTATTCTAGAGTTAAACGCCAGAAACAGGTTACAAACTGGTGTTCAACTCCAAGAGAAGCCTCTACATGTGTAAAACTTAATGCTCGGCTCAAGCATACACCAAGTGGGCCCCGGAAGTGGATTTCTGCATCATTTACTCATTTCTGTAAACCCTAGTAACTAGTTTAGTATAAATAGGACTTTTTACTATGGTATTTAGATCCTCGGATCTATCTTTGGATTATTTTTTTTATCCTTTGATCATATTTTTGGGGCTGGCCATTCGGCCATGCCTAGACCTTGTTCTTATGTATTTTCAACGGTAGAGTTTCTACACACCATAAATTAAGGTGTGGAGCTCTGCTGTTCCTTGAGTATTAATGCAAAGTACTATTGTTTTTCTATTCAATTCAAGCTTATTCCTATTCTAAGATATTCATTCGCACCCAAGATCATGATGAACGTGATGATTATGTGACGCTCATCACCATTCTCACCTATGAACGCGTGCCTGACAACCACTTCCGTTCTATATGAAGACGAGACAGAATGAGTATCTCTTAGATATCTAATACAAGGGACCGAGTCCGAGATATTAGAGTCTTCGTGGTATAAGTTAGAACCCATGGATGGCTATTCCTGAGATCCAGAAAGTCTAAACCTTGTCTGTGGTATTTCGAGTAGGATCTGGGAAGGGATGGCTGTGACGAGCTTCAAACTCGCGAGTGCTGGGCGTAGTGACAGACACAAAAGGATAGTAAATCCTATTCTAGTATGATCGAGAACCGACAGATGATTAGCCATGCAGTGACAGCGCATTGCACCATTTTCACAGAGAGGACGGGATGTAGCCATTGACAACGGTGATGCCCAACATACAACTTGCCATGTAAAGCAGTATGAAGGATTGGATGAAAGCAGTGGGAAAGCAGAGATTCAGGAGGAATTAAGCAACTCTATACGCTTATCTGAAATTCTCACCATTGAATTACATAAGTATCTCTATCCTTATTTTACGTTTTATTTATCTTTTAATTATTAAATTCCCATAACCAATTGAATCTGCCTGACTGAGATTTACAAGGTGACCATAGCTTGCTTCAAGCCGACAATCTCCGTGGGATCGACCCTTACTCATGTAAGGTTTATTACTTGGACGACCCAGTGCACTTGCTGGTTAGTTGTGCGGAGTTGTGACAAAGTGTGTGAATTACGTTCTGAGCACCAAGTTTTTGGCGCCGTTGTTAAAGATCACAATTTCGTGCTCCAAGTTTTTGGCGCCGTTGCTGGGGATTGTTCGAGTTTGGACAACTGACGGTTCATCTTGTTGCTCAGATTAGGTAATTTTATTTTAATTTTAACCTTTTTGTTTTTATTATTCTTATTTTCGAAAAAAATAAAAAAAATAAAAAATAAAAAAATAAAATTAAAAAAAATTATTCTATGTTCTTCAGAATTTTTAAGAAGGAATTCTAGAATCTCATGAGATGGGTTGAATCCTAGCTGGCTGTTAAGCCATGTCTAATCTTTTGGACCGAGGTTTCAACTATCTCAAGAGAAGAGCTTCTTTGTCTTTTTCAGCAAATTAGCTATTGTATGTAATGTTCTGCTAAAACTTGGCTGGCCATTGGCCATGTCTAGTGTTTTAGACCGGAGCTTTCACTGAAAGCTTGGCTGGCTAGTAAGCCATGTCTAATTCCTGGACCGAAGCTTTAAACTAACATTGCATGATTCCTGGAATTCTCATTAAAAATTTTGAAATCCTTAATTTTTTTTTCCAATTAATTTTCGAAAAATACAAAAAAATTTTTAAAATCATAAAACCAAAAAAATAATTTTGTGTTTCTTGTTTAAGTCTATTGTCAATTTATAAGTTTGGTGTCAATTGTATGTTTATCTCTTTCTTGCATTTTTCGAAAATTCATGCATGTGTTCTTCATGATCTTCAAGTTGTTCTTGATGATTTTATATGCTTGATCTTTACTTTTTATTGTTTTCTATCTTTTCTTGTTTTTCATATGCATTCTTGCATTCATAGTGTCTAAAAATTAAAAATTTCTAAGTTTGGTGTCTTGCATGTTTTTCTTTTCTTAAAAATTTTCAAAAATATGTTCTTAATGTTCATCTTGACATTCAAAGTGTTCTTGGTTTTCATCTTGACATTCATAGTGTTCTTGCATGCATTGTGTGTTTTGATTTATAATTTTCATGTTTTGAGTCTTTTTGATGTTTTTCTCTCTCATCATTAAAAATTCAAAAATAAAAAAAATATCTTTCCCTTTTTCTCTCATAAATTTTTTAAAATTTGAGTTGACATTTTCAAAAATTTTTAAAATCTAGCTGTTTCTTATGAGTCAAATCAAAATTTCAATTTAAAAATTCTATCTTTTTCAAATCTTTTTCATTTTTCTTTTATGATTTTCGAAAATTTCAAATTGATTTTCAAAAATCTTTTTCTTATTTTATTTCATAATTTCAAAATCTTTACTAACAATTAATGTGATTGATTCAAAATTTTCAAGTTGTTACTTGCCTATTAAGAAAGATTCAATCTTTAAATTTTAAAATCATATCTTTTTTGTTTCTTGTTAGTCAAGTAATCAAGTTTAATTTTCAAAATCAAATCTTTCTAAATTTCTTTTTCAAATCTTTTTCAAAATAAGTTTCAATCACATCTTTTTCAAAGTCAATTTCAAAATCTTTTCTAACCTCTTATCTTTTTAAAATTGATTTTCAAATCTTTTTCAAACTAATCCTATCTTTTTGTTTCAATCATATCTTTTTCAAAACTACCTAACTAATTCTCTCTCTAATTTTCGAAAATCACCTTCCTCTTTTTCAAAATTCCTTTTTAAATTAACAAATTGTTTTAAATTTAATTTAATTTGATTTAATTTTCCTTTCTTAATTTTCAAATTTTAATTTTAATTTTAAATTAAAAACAAAAATATTTTATTTTATTTTATTTAATTTTCGAATTCTCTCATCTCTCATCTCCTTCTATTTAATTATTCATCTACTAACACTTCTCTTCCATCCAAAATTCGAACACCATCTTCCTCTCTGTGTTCGAGTTTTTCTCTTCCCCTTCTTTTATTCTTCTCTTCTACTCACATAAAGGAACCTTTCTACTGTGGCAAAGAGGATCCCTATTATTCTCTGTTTTTTTTTTCATATGAGCAGGAACAAGGATAAGAACATTCTTGTTGAAGCTGATCCTGAACCTGAAAGGACTCTGAAGAGGAAGCTAAGGAAAGCTAAAGCACAACTCTCTGGAGAAAATCTGACAGAAATTTTCGAAAAAGAATGAGACATGGCCGAAAATAATAACAATGCAAGGAAAATGCTTGGTAACTTTACTGCACCAAATTCCAATTTACTTTGAAGAAGCATCTCAATCCCTGCCATTGGAGCAAACAATTTTGAGCTGAAACCTCAATTAGTTTCTCTGATGCAACAGAATTGCAAGTTTTATGGACTTCTATCAGAAGATCCTTTCAGTTCTTAACTGAATTCTTGCAAATTTGTAATACTGTTAAGACCAATGGGGTTGATCCTGAGGTCTACAGGCTTATGCTTTTCCTGTTTCCTGTAAGAGACAGAGCTAGAATATGGTTGGACTCTCAACCTAAAGACAGCCTGAACTCTTGGGATAAGCTGGTCACGGCTTTCTTAGCCAAGTTCTTTCCTCCTCAAAAGCTTAGTAAGCTTAGAGTGGATGTTCAAACCTTTAAATAGAAAGAAGGTGAGTCCCTCTATGAAGCTTGGGAGAGATACAAGGAACTGACCAAAAAGTGTCCTTCTGACATGCTTTCAGAATGGACCATCCTGGATATATTCTATGATGGTCTGTTTGAATTATCTAAAATGTCATTGGACCATTCTGCAGGTGGATCCATTCACCTAAAGAAAATGCCTACAGAAGCTCAAGAACTCATTGACATGGTTGTAAATAACCAGTTCATGTACACTTTTGAAAGGAATCCTGTGAGTAATAGGACGCCTATGAGGAAGGGAGTTCTTGAAATTGATACTCTGAATGCCATATTGGCTCAGAATAAAATATTGACTCAGCAAGTCAATATGATCTCTCAGAGTCTGAATGGATTGAAGAAATCATCCAACACTACTAAAGAGGCATCTTCTGAAGAAGAAGCTTATGATCCTGAGAACCCTGCAATAGCAGAGGTGAATTACATGGGTGAACCCTATGGAAACACCTATAATCCCTCATGAAGAAATCATCCAAATTTCTCATGGAAGGATCAACAAAAGCCTCAACAAGGCTTTAATAATGGTGGAAGAAACAGATTTAGCAATAGCAAACCTTTTCCATCATCCACTCAGCAACAGACAGAGAATTCTGAGCAGAATCCATCTAGCTTATCAAATATAGTCTCTGATCTATCTAAGGCCACTGTGAGTTTCATGAATAAAACAAGGTCCTCCATTAGAAATTTGGAGGCACAAGTGGGCCAGTTGAGTAAAAGAGTCACTGAAACTCCTCCTAGTACTCTCCCAAGCAATACAAAAGAAAATCCAAAGAGAGAGTGCAAGGCCATTGATTTAACCATCATGGCCGAACCTACAAGGGAGGAGGAGGACGTGAATCCTAGTGAGGAAGACCTCCTGAGACGTTCAGTGACCAATAAGGAGTATCCCTTTGAGGAACCAAAGGAATCTGAGGCTCATCTAGAGACCATAGAGATCCCATTGAACCTCTTTCTGCCCTTCATGAGCTCTGATGAGTATTCTTCTTCTGAAGAGAATGAAGACTTTACTGAAGAGCAAGTTGCTAAGTACCTTGGTGCAATCATGAAGCTGAATGCCAAATTATTTGGTAATGAGACTTGGGAAGATGAACCTCCCTTGCTCACCAATGAACTGAATGCATTGGATAGGCAGAAATTACCTCAAAAGAAACAGGATCTTGGTAAATTCTTAATACCCTGTACCATAGGCACCATGACCTTTGAGAAGGCTCTGTGTGACCTGGGGTCAGGAATAAACTTAATGCCACTCTCTGTAATGGAGAAACTTGGGATCTTTGAGGTGCAAGCTGCCAGAATCTCATTAGAGATGGCAGACAACTCAAGAAAACAGGCTTATGGACAAGTAGAGGACGTGTTAGTAAAGGTTGAAGGCCTTTACATCCCTGCTGATTTCATAATCCTAGATACTGGGAAGGAAGAGGATGAATCCATCATCCTTGGAAGACCCTTCCTAGCCACAGCAAGAGCTGTGATTGATGTGGACAGAGGAGAGTTGGTCCTTCAACTGAATGAGGACAACCTTGTATTTCAGACTCAAGGATCACCTTCTGTAACCATGGAGAGGAAGCATGAAAAGCTTCTCTCACTGCAGAGTCAACCAGAGCCCCCACAGTCAAACTCTAAGTTTGGTGTTGGGAGGCCACAAACTCTAAGTTTGGTGTTGAACCCCCACATTCAAATTCTAAGTTTGGTGTTGGGAGGTTCCAACCTTACTCTGATTATCTGTGAGGCTCCTTGAGAGCTCACTGTCAAGCTATTGACATTAAAGAAGTGCTTGTTGGGAGGCAACCCAATGTTATTTAATTATATTTAATTCTATTTTTATTTTTATTTCGTGTTTTATTAGGTTGATGATCGTGTGGAGTCACAAAAACTACTGAAAAATCAAAAACAGAATGAAAGACAACATTAAAAATAGCACACCCTGGAGGAGGAGCATTCTGGCATTTAAACGCCAGAAACAAGCATCTGTTTGGCGTTTAACGCCAGAAACAAGCATCTACCTGGTGTTAAACGCTAGAAACAGGCTACATTTGGGCGTTTAACGCCAGAAACAAGCAGCAATCTGGCGTTAAATGCCAGAATTGCACAGCAAGGGCGTTTTACATGCCTAATTGGAGCAGGGATGTTAAATCCTTGGCCCCACTGGATCTGTGGACCCCACAGGATCCCCACCTTTTCTTTTCTCCTCTTCACACCTTTTCATAACTCTCTTCCACAAATACCCTTCACCAATCACCTCAATCACTCTTCCCCATCACCTCTTCACCACTCACATCCATCCTCTCTTCCCCATAAAACCCACCCACACATGGCCGAACCACTCACCTCTCTCCATCTCCTCTATTTTCTTCTTCTTCTACTACCTTCTTCATTCTTTTGCTCGGGAACGAGCAAAAATTTTAATTTTGGTGTGGTAAAAGCATAGCTTTTTATTTTTCCATAACCATTTATGGAAAAACCTCTAGAAAGAGAAAAGGGAAGAGAAAAGCTTCCACCTCCGAGTCATGGGAAATGGAGAGATTCATCTCAAGGGTCCATAGCTCAGTAGTAGAGCATTTGACTACAAAACAATAGATCATGGACCTCAATAAGAGCATGAGAAAATTCCTCATCATGAAATCCTTGAGATACCTCAGGGGATGCACTTTCCTCCACAAAACTATTGGGAGCAAATCAATACCTCCCTAGGAGAATTAAGCTCCAACATGGGACAACTAAGGGTGGAGCACCAAGAGCACTCCATCATCCTCCATGAAATTAGAGAAGATCAAATAGCTATGAGGGAGGAGCAACAAAGACAAGGAAGAGACATAGAGGAGCTCAAGAGCACCATTGGTTCTTCAAGAAGAGGAAGACGCCACCCTCACTAAGGTGGACCCGTTCCTTAATCTCATTGTTCTTATTTTCCTGTTTTTCGTTTACTATGCTTTATGTTTATGTTTGTGTCTGATTACATAATCATTAGTATTTAAGTGTCTATGCCTTAAAGTTATGAATGTCCTATGAATCCATCACCTCTCTTAAATGAAAAATGTTTTAATTACAAAAGAACAAGAAGTACATGATTTCGAATTCATCCTTGAAAATAGTTTAATTATTTTGATGTGGTGACAATACTTTTTGTTTTTTTAATGAATGCTTGAACAGTGCATATGTCTTTTGATATTGTGGTTTATGAATGTTAAATATGTTGGCTCTTGAAAGAATGATGAAAAAGAAGACATGTTATTTGATAATCTGAAAAATCATAAAATTGATTCTTGAAGCAAGAAAAAGCAGTGAAGAACAAAGCTTGCAGAAAAAAAAAAAGAGAAGAAAAAATTGGCAAAAAAAAAAAGAGAAAGAAAAAGAAAAAGCATGCAGAAAAAGTCAAGAGCTCTTTAAACCAAAAGGCAAGAGCAAAAAGCCAATAGCCCTTAAAACCAAAAGGCAAGGGTAATAAAAAGGATCCAAGGCTTTGAGCATCAGTGGATAGGAGGGCTTAAAGGAAGAAAATCCTGGCCTAAGCGGCTAAACCAAGATGTCCCTAACCATGTGCTTGTGGCGTGAAGGTGTCAAGTGAAAACTTGAGACTGAGCGGTTAAAGTCGAGGCCCAAAGCAAAAAGAAGAGTGTTCTTAAGAACCCTGGAAACCTCTAATTGGGGACTCTAGCAAAGCTGAGTCACAATCTAAAAAGGTTCACCCAGTTATGTGTTTGTGGCATTTATGTATTCGGTGGTAATACTGGAAAACAAAGTGCTTAGGGCCACGGCCAAGACTCATAAAGTAGCTGTGTTCAAGAATCAACATACTGAACTAGGAGAATCAATAACACTATCTAAATTCTAAGTTCCTATAGATGCCAATCATTCTGAACTTTAATGGATAAAGTGAGATGCCAAAACTATTCAAGAGGCAAAAAGCTACTAGTCCCGCTCATCTGATTGGAGCTAAGTTTCATTGATATTTTGGAATTTATAGTATATTCTCTTCTTTTTATCCTATTTGATTTTCAGTTGCTTGGGGACAAGCAACAATTTAAGTTTGGTGTTGTGATGAGCGGATAATTTATACGCTTTGGCATTGTTTTTACATAGTTTTCTTTATGATTTAGTTAGTTTTTAATATATTTTTATTAGTTTTTAAATAAAAATCACATTTCTGGACTTTACTATGAGTTTGTGTGTTTTACTATGATTTCAGGTAATTTCTGGCTGAAATTGAGGGACTTAAGCAAAAAGTAGATTCAGAGGCTGAAGAAGGACTACAGATGCTGTTGGATTCTGACCTCCCTGCACTTAAAGTGGATTTTCTGGAGCTACAGAACTCCAAATGGTGCGCTCTCAATTGCGTTAGAAAGTAGACATTCAGGGCTTTCCAAAAATATATAATAGTTTATACTTTTCTCGAGTTTAGATGACTAAAACTGGCGTTCAACGCCAGCTTCCTGCCCTATTCTGGAGTTAAACGCCAGAAATAGGTTGCAAAGTAGAGTTAAACGCTAGAAACAGGTTACAAACTGGCGTTTAACTCCAAGAGAAGCCTCTACACGTGTAAAGCTCAATGCTCAGCCCAAGCACACACCAAGTGGGCCCCGAAAGTGGATTTCTGCATCATTTACTCATTTCTGTAAACCCTAGTAACTAGTTTAGTATAAATAGGACTTTTTACTATTGTATTTAGATCCTCAGATCTATCTTTGGATTATTCTTTTGATCCTTTGATCACATTTTGGGGGCTGGCCATTCGGCCATGCCTAGACCTTGTTCTTATGTATTTTCAACGGTAGAGTTTCTACACACCATAAATTAAGGTGTGGAGCTCTGCTGTTCCTTGAGTATTAATGCAAAGTACTATTGCTTTTCTATTCAATTCAAGCTTATTCCTATTCTAAGATATTCATTCTCACCTATGAACGCGTGCCTGACAACCACTTCCGTTCTACATGAAGACGAGACAGAATGAGTATCTCTTAGATATCTAATACAGGGGACCGAGTCCGAGATATTAGAGTCTTCGTGGTATAAGTTAGAACCCATGGATGGCCATTCCTGAGATCCGGAAAGTCTAAACCTTGTCTGTGGTATTCCGAGTAGGATCTGGGAAGGGATGGCTGTGACGAGCTTCAAACTCGCGAGTGCTGGGCGTAGTGATAGACGCAAAAGGATAGTAAATCCTATTCTAGTATGATCAAGAACCGACAGATGATTAGCCATGCAGTGACAGCGCATTGGACCATTTTCATAGAGAGGACGGGATGTAGCCATTGACAACGGTGATGCCCAACATACAACTTGCCATGGAAAGGAGTATGAAGGATTGGATGAAAGTAGTGGGAAAGCAGAGATTCAGGAGAAATTAAGCAACTCTATACGCTTATCTGAAATTCTCACCATTGAATTACATAAGTATCTCTATCCTTATTTTACATTTTATTTATCTTTTAATTATTAAATTTCCATAACCAATTGAATCTGCTTGACTGAGATTTACAAGGTGACCATAGCTTGCTTCAAGCCGACAATCTCCGTGGGATCGACCCTTACTCACGTAAGGTCTATTACTTGGACGACCCAGTGCATTTGCTGGTTAGTTGTGTGGAGTTGTGACAAAGTGTGTGAATTACGTTCCGAGCACCAAGTTTTTGGCGCCGTTGTTAAGGATCACAATTTCGTGCACCAAAAAGCATGGCCCATGATAGCAAAAGTGTTGCGTTCGAAAGGGCAGCGCTCAAAAGCTTAAGCATAGCGTTCACTTTAATGAACGTTTTCAAGTGCTCCATCAAGATGCACCAAATGGTGTAACAATCATCAAGGGTAGCGTTCAAGAATGTGAACGCTACGTTCACTATCATTCACTTTTTCGAGCTTGGAACCAAGAAACGCTGGGCGCGCACGAAGCAAACCAAGGGTAGTGTTCCAAGAAGTGAACGCTACGTTCACTATTCCTACCTTTCTTGTGACTTTTGGCAAGGGAGCAAGGCTCAGCTAGGCAGCGTTCAAAGGAGGGAACAAAGCGCTCAAAGAAGCCAAGCATGCACACCAAAGAGCTAGCTAAGGAAAGGCAAGCACCAAGGAGGCAGCGTTTGGAAATTAGAACGTAGCGTTCTCTTGTGGCAACGTTTTCGTGCTTCAAGCCTTGGGGAGGAAGACTCATCAAGTGTAGCGTTCATAATTTGAACGTAGCATTCAAATAGTAAACGCTAGGCAAGGAAGATTGGCACAAAGGCTCACCAACAAAAAGTGAACGCAACGTTCACTACTCAAAACGGAGCACTCCACTGGAGCATGCCTCCAACCCATTTTCAATGAAATGCCATCCGGATCCATTGCTTCTTCAAATCCAAAATCAACAGGCCCATTCCAAGATCTGAAGACCAAAATAGAAAGTGTATAAATAGGATCTGTAGAAAACCTTTAGCTCATTTATTTTAGTTTTTCACTTTTAATTTTCATTTTTGTTTTGAATTTGGATTTGGGGAATTGGATCTGAGTTTAGCTTTCTGATTTCATTTTCTTTTCTTTTGCAACTTCTACTGTCTATTTTGGATTTTGAATTGAGATTGAAGAGCTCCATTGATTCTTAATCTGAGAATCATCTTTTACTTTTCTTCTCAATTGTTCTAAGAATTGGACCTTAATCTTCTCTTCTGTTTTCATTTTCATTTTCCTCTGCAATTTCTCTTCTGCTTGGTCAAGAGAGTAATTGAGATCTGGATCTGTTTTCTATTTTTATTACTCTTCTTTAATTGTCAATTTCTCTTCAATATTTCAGAATTGATTTACGTTCTCCTGCTGTTTTATTTCTTGAAGCAATTTTCTATTTCTGTCTCAGCTACTGAGATCCAGATCTGAATCTGCATCTCATAGTTCTTTGAGTTATTGCAATTTACATTTTCTAGTTTAATTCTAAATCCCAGTATCCAAATCCTTTTGTTCTTCAAGCAATTTACATTTCTCAGCAATTTAGATTCAGCAATTTACATTTCTTGCACTTTAAGTTTCTGCAATTTACTTTTCTTGCAATTTAAGTTTTAGCTATTTTACTTTCTTACACTTTAAGTATCTGCAATTTACTTCTTCAGCACCTTTAGATTCAGTCAATTTACCTTCTGCACTTTTATTTAGTTGCAATTTAGGTTCTATTGATCAAGTTTAACTCAAATCTTCAAACATTCGCTTAACTAATTTCATCACCTAAATAAATATGCTCAATCCATCAATCCCTGTGCGATCGACCTCACTCTTGTGAGTAATTACTACTTGATGCGACCCGGTACACTTGCCGGTGAGTTTATGTAGAATCGTCTTTCCTTCATCAACCAAGACGGCAATAAAGTGGTTCGACAGCTTGCCGCCAAGATCAATAGCAAACTTCAATGATCTCGCCAAAAAGTTCCTAGCCAGATTCTCCATCCAGAAAGACAAAGCCAAACATGCCCCAAGCCTGTTAGGGATTAAGCAAGGATATCGGGAGAGCCTCTGCAACTACATGGAAAGATTCAACAAGTCATGTCTGGACATACAAAGTCTGCCAACAGAAGCAGCCATCATGGGTCTCATCAATGGCCTGCGAGAAGGACCATTTAGCCACTCCATATCCAAAAAGCACCCAACATCTCTAAATGAGGTACAAGAACAGGCTGAAAAATATATTAATATGGAGGAAAACTCTCGACTAGGAGAAACCTCAAAATCCGGATTCTCACCCGCCTGATAAACCACTATTTTATGGTTTATCTTGTGCTCAATTGAGTGGTTTCATCAAGTCTTTGCACACTTATTCATACAAATTGCATGGTTTTACAAATTCCTTCCTAGTTTTGTTCTATAGTTAAAATCTTGCTTCCTAAGCCTTTAATTTATGTATTTTAATCCCTCTTTATACCATTCGATGCTGTGATCTGTGTGTTCAGTGTTTTCAGGCATTATAAGGTAGGAATGGCTTAGAGGATGGAGAGGAAGCTTGCAAAAATGGAAGGAGAAAAAGAAATAAAGGAGACGATCAGCGAGGGGTGACGCGCACGCATGGTTCACGCGTGCGCGTGAATCAGAGTTCGCACAACGACGCATGCGCGTGCCTGACGCGTACGCGTGACATGCGCGATCTGCAGAAATCGCAAAAAATGATGGGGGCGATTTTGGGCCGACTTTGGACCCAGTTTCCATCCCAGAAACACAGACTAGAGCCAGGAGACGAGCAGAGACTCAACACACATTCTCATTAGCATAGTTTTTAGTTTAGTTTTTGAATTTTGGAGAGAAATTACTTTTCCTCTAGGTTTTCCTTTACATTCATAGATTTCTAGTTTTATGCTTTTGCTTTGGATATTGAGAAGAGTCATTGCCTCCGTTGAAGTTGATATTCTAGTTTGTTTTCTTATTCCCTTACTCTTTCATATCCTTAATCTTTGTTCAGAATTACAATTGGATTGTTTTTAGAATTTATTAATGCAAGTGTTTTTCCATTTAAATTTTATTATTTGTTTAATTGCTTCCAATTGATTTTAATTACCATGTTCCCTTTTTACTTCTCTTATAAGACCACAAAGATGGTATTCATGTTGACAGAGTAGACTCCCAATTTGATTTGGGGTTGATTAAAAGGAGATCCTTGAGTTGGAATGCTCAAGTGATTAGTTAAATTGGAAGTTGTTGGCTAATTCTCTATTTACTAACGCTAGTCCTTCCCAAGGGAGAGGATTAGGATTTGCGAATAAGAGTTAGCTCAATCACTTGACTTTCCTTTATTTAGTAAGGATTAACTAAGTGAATAACAAATTGGCACTCTTTTGTCAACTCGTTGGGAGACGACCTCGGATTCATACTCCCAGTATTTTTATTCTAAATTATGAAAACCTTTCTAAATTGATAAGCAGACTTTGGCTAGTTAAGAACTGTACTTGCAACGTATTTAATATATTGATTTCTTAATCGGCTAATTTCCGCCTGCATCAATTTTTGGTGCCGTTGCCGGGGAGTTGCAATAGTGTGCTAAATTATTAGTTGGTGTAAATATTTTTAATTTTATTTATTTGCATATTTTATTTTATTTTATTACCATGAGCTGTATGTTTCTTTCGTTGAATGACGCGTTTACTGCCTGATCTGAGCTTACCCGCATTTGATCCTGAAATTGAAAGAACTCTTTCACGTATTAGGCGAGCTCGACGTCGGTTAGCCACTGAGGGTGGTGAAGTGGTTGCTATCAATTCACCAGTCTTATCTGAGGGCGAATCTAAACTGCCATATGAGGAAAAAACAAGCTCCTCTACTACTGATTCTGTTGATTTACGTGCAGGTAACATGGCAGCGCCCAGGAGGATTACTCTCCAGAAAGCAGGGGCTCCAGACTTTACACTACAACCGTATCAAGCGCGTCACCTAAATCTGGCTGCAGATTTTGGTCTGAAGATTGCGCTAATCAACTTACTACCTAAGTTTCATGGCTTACCGGCTCAGGAGCCTATCAAGCACCTTAGGGATTTTCAGACAGCCTGTTCTACTGTTAGGCGTCATGGTACAGATGAAACTTCTATTCTGCTAACCGCCTTTCCATTTTCTCTTGAGGGAAAGGCGAGGGAGTGGTACTACTCCCAACCTGAAGCAATTGTTACCAACTGGGATACGCTCAGGAGAGAATTCTTGAAAAAATACTTTCCAGCTAAAGTTACAGATAGACTGAGGAAAGAGATCTCTTGCATTATTCAAGGCAAATCGGAGACTCTTTATAAGTATTGGGAGCGCTTCAAGAATCTTCTGGACGCATGCCCCCACCACATAATCGACATGTTGGTGTTGATCAGATACTTCACTCAAGGCATGAAGCCTCTGGATAAGACTACATTGGATGGTGCGAGTAATGGCTCTCTGAAAAAGTACAAGACTGCAGATGAAGCGTGGCAACTGATCAGCGACCTAGCTGAGTCCACTCGGGATCACAGGCACAGGAGCAACCACCCCAAGGCTATTGCAGAGGTTTCCTCTAGCAGTGAGACTACTGCTTTCACACAGGCTATATGTGAGATGACCAACCTACTGAAGCAGATACAGCTAAATCAACAACAACCTCAGCCTCCCTCACCACAACAAAGTCAACAGTTGGTTCCTCAAAGAGTATGTGGAATATGTGCTGATTACACTCATTACACTGATAAGTGTCCGCAGCTCCAACAAGAAGACAACACCTTGGAAACTACTCATAATTTCTATGACCGCCCGAATCAAGGATACAATCAACAAGGCGGCAATTACAACCAAGGTGGAAACCACAATCAAGGTTGGCAAGACAACTCCAACCAGGGATGGAGAGATAATTCCAACCAGGGATGGAGAGATAATTCCAACCAAGGATGGAGGGACAACTGCAACAGAGGAGGCAAAGACAACAATGGAAATCAGAGGTGGAACAACAACAATAGACAGCAGAACCAAAATCAGCCTTACAGAGCACCTCACCAAAGGCAGTCCCCAGCATCTGTTTCCTTCTCTTGCACAAGGATAGCAAGACATGTAGAGTACACTTAGCTCCACCTTAAACGGTCTGACCTCTGCTGTACAAGCTCTTGCCTCACAGATTGGATCAATGAATACTTTCAATAATCAGCCTTCAAGCTCCAGTGGAATTCCTTCTCAACCTATACCCAACCCCAAAGGTGGAATCAACAGTATCACTTTGAGGTCCGGATCCACACTACAAGAGAGGAATCATGAGAAGCCAAGCTTGCAAGGAAACACCCCAGTTGAGGACATGGTTGAAGTGGAGGATGTTGAAGAGGAAGATGAAGTACAAGACATGGTTGAAGAAGAAGTAGCTCAGCCAAGGAATGGAGCACCAAGGGATACAAATGCTGCAAGTGGCACCATTCCTATTCCATTTCCACACCTTGCTAGGAAGCCCAGAAAGTAGATAGAACTAGACCCTGAAATGGTAGAAATATTCAAAAAGGTTGAGGTAACCATTCCACTTTTTGATGCCATTCAGCAGGTACCTAGATATGCTAAGTTTCTAAAGGATTTGTACATGCATAAAAATAATTTACAGAATTTAGAAACTATTCCTCTAGGTAGTTCCATTTCTGCTTTAGTGGGTGATATACCTGAAAAATGTAGTGATCCAGGTCCATGCATGGTTACTATTACTATAGATGGTGTGAAATTTTCTTACTGTACGTATGATTTAGGAGCGTGTGTTAGTATAATGCCATTGTCTGTATATGATGCTTTGAGGATCCCTCCCTTAAAAAGGTTGGCAGCTCGTTTTGTTTTGGCAGATAAAAGTATTATCTCTGTGGTTGGGATTTCTGAGGTCGTGCTGGTGAGCATTAAGGGGCTCACATTTTCTATTGACTTCTATATTTTGGAGATGCCCCTTAATGACTCAGGAAGACTATCATCCATCCTGCTTGGAAGGCCATTCCTGAAGACTTCAAAGTTCAAATTAGATGCCTTCTCAGGAACTTACTCTTTTGAAATAGATGGCAGAGCAGTGAGCTTCAACTTGGATGAAGCTATGAAGCATCCCCTGGAAGATCATTTCATCTTTCAGTGTGACATCATTGATGAGACTGTAGCTGCAGTTCACCAGGAGGAAGTAGAAGAGTGGCACATGGAGCAAGAAGCAAGTGTGGGGATGCCCCCTGGACACAATGAGGACACTTTGCCATTATCACTAACTCCAGAAGATCAAGTGCCTAGCTATGAGCAGAAATTGGAATTAAAGCCCCTTCCACCCCACCTCAAGTATGCTTACCTTGAGGATAATCAGAAGCTCCCAGTTATCATTGCAAGGGAACTCACTTCCCAACAGGAGGAGCAGCTGCTTAGTATGCTGAGAAGACACAAGAAAGCAATTGGGTGGAGCTTGGCGAATATAGTAGGCATCAGTCCTCAAGTTTGTGAGCACAGAATATTTTTAGAAGAGGGAGCAAGGCCTGTCCGTCAACCTCAGAGGCGGTTGAACCCCACAATCTTAGAAGTTGTCAAGAAAGAAGTGACCAGGCTGCTTGAGGTTGATATCATCTACCCCATCTCAGATAATGAATGGGTCAGCCCCGTACAAGTGGTGCCCAAGAAGTCTGGAGTCACAACAGTAAAAAATGAGCATAGAGAGCTCCTGACAACTAGAGTGCATAATTCATGGAGAGTTTGCATTGATTACAGGCGTCTCAACCAAGCCACTCTCAAGGATCATTACCCCTTGCCATTTATTGATCAGATGCTTGATCGCCTGTCAGGTAAATCACATTACTGCTTTTTAGATGGTTATACAGGCTATTTTCAAATTCATATAGCTCCTGAAGATCAGGAGAAGACTACTTTTACATGTCCCTTTGGAACGTACGCATACAAGAGGATGCATTTTGGCTTGTGTAATGCACCAGCTACTTTCCAAAGATGCATGATGAGTATCTTCTCAGATCTTCTTGAGAACTGTATGGAAGTTTTCATGGATAATTTTAGCGTATATGGTGATTCATTTAGCCTTTGCTTGGATAGTTTAGCTAGAGTATTAGACAAGTGTGTTAGTTCAAACCTTGTATTAAATTTTGAAAAATGTCACTTTATGAAAAAATAAGGTATTGTACTAGGACATGTTGTTTCTAATACTGGTATATCTATAGATCCAGCAAAGGTAGATGTCATTTCTAGTTTATCTTACCCCTCCTCCGTGAGGAAAGTCCGTTCATTCCTTGGCCATGCAGGTTTCTACCGGAGATTTATCAAGGACTTCAGTAAGGTAGCATTACCTTTATCCATACTGTTGCAGAAGGATGTTGAGTTCGAGCTGAGTGAGGATTCCATAGAAGCGTTTGATAAGCTGAAAATTGCCTTGACTCAAGCTCCGATTGTGCGAGGACCAGACTGGAGCTAGCCTTTTGAGATTATGTGTGATGCCTCCAACCATGCAGTAGGAGCGGCGCTGGCTCAGCGCGAAGGTAAGGATCCTTTCGTAATTGCTTATGCTTTTAAGACCTTAGACGCTGCTCAGTCTAATTACACTACCACTGAAAAAGAGCTTCTGGCTATTATTTTTGCTCTCGATAAATTCTAAGCCTATTTACTTGGTACTAAGGTGGTAGCGTACTCAGATCATGCAGCTCTGAAGTATTTATTAGCTAAAAAAGAGTCTAAACCAAGGCTAATACATTAGATATTGCTCCTGCAAAAATTTGATTTAGAAATTAAGGATAGGAGTGGTTCCCAAAATTTAGTGGCAGACCACTTGAGTCGTCTAGAGCACATTAAGACTGACTCCACTCCTATCAATGATGCTTTTCCATTTGATAGCATACACACAGTATCTGAAGTAGTTCCTTGGTATGCACCTATAGCTAATTATCTAGTTAGCGATACTTTTCCTCCTAATTTTACTAAGCATCAAAGAGACAAGGTGAAAAGCGAATCCAAATTATATATATGGGATGACCCATATTTATGGAGGTGTGGTGCTGACTAGGTAATTAGAAGGTGTGTGCCCCAATCAGAATTCCAGTCCATTTTAGAGACCTACCACTCTTCTGAGACTGGAGGACATTTTGGCCCTCAAAGAACAGCTAGAAAAATTTTAGACTGTGGATTCTGGTGGCCTACTCTTTTTAAAGATGCTACTGCCTTTTGTAAATCTTGTCTCCCATGCCAAAGGTTTGGGAATATATCCAAGAGGGATGAAATGCCCCAACAAATTATGCTATTCTATGAAATTTTTTTTGTTTGGGGCATTGACTTCATGGGTCCATTTCCAAACTCTAGTGGTTACCTTTATATACTGTTAGCTGTAGATTATGTTTCTAAATGGGTGGAAGCAATTCCTACCTGTACTGATGATGCTAACACTGTTGTCTCCTTTGTTAGAAACCATATTATCTGTTGCTTTGGATCACCATGAGCAATCATGAGTGATCAAGGCACTCACTTTTGTAACAGGAGATTAGCAGGACTACTGAAGAAGCACGGGATCGTTCACAAGGTAGCAATAGCATACCATCCCTAGACCAATGGACAAGCAGAGGTGTCTAACAGAGAAATAAAGCATATTGTGGAGAAGATAGTAAAGCCTCATAGGAAGGACTGGAGCACCAGACTTGTTGATGCGCTCTGGGCGTAACGGACAACGTACAAAACACTCATTGGGATGAGTCTTTTTCGCTTAGTGTACGAAAATGCTTGTCACCTCCCAGTGGAGGTGGAACACAAGGCTTTCTGGCTGTAAGAGAATGCAACATGGGATTTGAGAAAGCTGGTGCTGAAAGAAAGCTGCAACTGGCAGAACTGGAGACCCTTCGACTCAAAGCATATGACAACTCCAGACTATACAAAGAGAAGGTGAAGGCTCTTAGTGCACGAAATTGTGATCATCAACAATGGTGCCAAAGGGACTTGGAGCTCTCAAACGTGAATCATACTTTGTCACAATTCCGCACAACTAACCAACAAGTGCACTGGGTCGTCCAAGTAATAAACCTTACGTGAGTAAGGGTCGATCCCACGGAGACTATCAGCTTGAAGCAAGCTATGGTCACCTTGTAAATCTCAGTCAGGCAAATTTAGATGGTGATGGAGAATTGATAATTAAAAGATAAATAAAACATAAAATAAAGATAGAGATACTTATGTAATTCTTTGGTTGGAATTTCAGATAAGCATATGAAGATGCTTTGTTCTTCCTGAACCTCTGCTTTCCTATTGCCTTCTTCCAATCATTCATACTCCTTTCCATGGCAAGCTTTATGTTGGGCATCACCGTTGTCAATGGCTACTTCCCGTCCTCTCAGTGAAAATGTTCTACGCACGCTGTCACCGCACGGCTAATCATCTGTCGGTTCTCGATCATGTTGGAATAGGATCCATTGATCCTTTTGCGTCTGTCACACGCACAACAATCGTGAGTTTGAAGCTCGTCACAGTCATCCCTTCCCAGATCCTACTCAGAATACCACAGACAAGGTTTAGACGTTCCGGATCTCAGGAATGGCCGCCAATAATTCTAGCCTATACCACGAAGGTTCCAATCTTAGATTAGAAACCCAAGAGATACACATTCAAGCTTGTTTGCATGTAGAACGGAAGTGGTTGTCAGTCACGCGTTCATAGGTGAGAATGGTGATGAGTGTCACATAATCATCACATTCATCATGTTCTTGGGTGCGAATGAATATCTTGGAGAAGAAATAGACTTGAGTTGAATAGAAAAATAATAGTACTTTGCATTAATTCATGAAGAACAGTAGAGCTCCACACCTTAATCTATGGTGTGTAGAAACTCCACCGTTGAAAATACAAAAGTGATAATGGTGCAAGCATGGCCAAATGGCCAGCCTCCAAGGTCTAGGGACTAAACGTCCAAAGATCAAAATACAATAGCAAAAGGTCCTATTTATAGAGAACTAGTAGCCTAGGATTTACAGAAATAAGTAATTAATGCAGAAATCTTCTTCTGGGCCCACTTGGTGTATGCTTGGGCTGAGCATTGAAGCTTTCATGTGTAGAGATTTTTCTTGGAGTTAAACGCCAACTTTTGTGCCAGTTTGGGCGTTTAACTCCAGCTTTAGTGCCAGTTCTGGCGTTAAACGCCAAAATTCTTGAGCTGACTTGGAACGCCTGTTTGGGCCATCAAATCGCGGGCAAAGTATGGACTATTATATATTGCGGGAAAGCCCAGAATGTCTAATTTCCAACGAAATTAAGAGCACGCCAATTGGGCTTCTGTATCTCCAGAAAATCCACTTCGAATGCAGGGAGATCAGAATCCAACAGCATCTGCAGTCCTTTTTCAGCCTCTGAATCAGATTTTTGCTCAGGTCCCTCAATTTCAGCTAGAAAATACCTGAAATTACAGAAAAACACACAAACTCATAGTAAAGTCCAGAAGAGTGAATTTTAAATAAAAACTAATAAAATATAATAAAAACTAATTAAAATATACTAAAAATATACTAAAAACAATGCCAAAAAGCGTATAAATTATCCGCTCATCACAACACCAAACTTAAATTGTTGCTTGTCCCTAAGCAACTGAAAATCAAATAGGATAAAAAGAAGAGAATATACTATGAATTCCAAAAACATCTATGAAGATCAATATTAATTAGATGAGCGGGGCTTTTAGCTTTTTGCTTCTGAACAGTTTTGGCATCTCACTTTATCCTTTGAAGTTCAGAATGATTGGCTTCTATAGGAACTCAGAATCCAGATAGTGTTATTGATTCTCCTAGTTAAGTATGTTGATTCTTGAACACAGCTACTTTATGAATCTTGGCCGTGACCCTAAGCATTTTGTTTTCCAGTATTACCACCGGATACATAAATGCCACAGACACATGACTGGGTGAACCTTTTCAGATTGTGACTCAGCTTTGCCAAAGTCCCCAGTGAGAGGTGTCCAGGGCTCTTAAGCACACTCTTTTTGCTTTGGACCACGACTTTAACCGCTCAATCTCAAGTTTTTACTTGACACCTTCACGCCACAAGCACATGGTTAGGTACAACTTGGTTTAGCCGCTTAGGCCAGGATTTTATTCCTGTGGGCCCTCCTATCCACTGATGCTCAAAGCCTTGGATCCTTTTTATTTTACCCTTGCCTTTTGGTTTAAAGGGTTATTGGCTTTTTCTGCTTGCTTTTTTTTTTTTTTTGCAAGCTTTTCACTGCTTTTTCTTGCTTCAAGAATCAATTTTATGATTTTTCAGATCATCAGATAACATTTCTCCTTTTCCCATCATTCTTTCAAGAGCCAATAATTTTAACATTCATAAACAATCAAATTCAAAAATATGCACTATTCAAGCATTCATTCAGAAAAACAATAGTATTGCTACCACATCAAAATAACTAAACTGTTTTAAAATTTGAAATTCATGAACTCCTTTTTCTTTTTCAATTAAAAATATTTTTCATTTAAGACAGGTGATGGATTCATTTTCATAGCTTCAAGGCATAGACACTTAGACACTAATGATCATGTAATAAAGACACAAACATAAATAAACATAAAGCATAAAAATTTGAAAAACAAAAAATAAAGAACAAGGAAATTAAAAAACGGGTCCACCTTAGTGATGGCGGCTTGTTCTTCCTCTTGAAGATCTTATGGAGTGCTTGAGCTCCTCAATGTCTCTTCCTTGCCTTTGTTGCTCCTCTCTCATGGTTCTTTGGTCTTCTCTAATTTCATGGAGGAGGATGGAATGCTCTTGGTGCTCCACCCTTAGTTGTCCCATGATGGAACTTAATTCTCCTAGGGAGGTGTTGATTTGCTCCCAATAGTTTTGTGGGGGAAAATACATCCCTTGAGGCATCTCAGGGATTTCATGATGAGGAGTTTCCTTATGCTCTTGTCCATGAGTGGGATCTCTTGTTTGCTCCATCCTTTTCTTAGTGATGGGCTTGTCCTCATCAATGAGGATGTCTTCCTCTATGTCAATTCCAACTGAATTGCAGAGGTGACAAATGAGATGAGGGAAGGCTAACCTTGCCACAGTAGAGGACTTGTCCGCCACCTTGTAGAGTTCTTGGGATATAACCTCATGAACTTCTACTTCCTCTCTAATCATGATGCTATGAATCATGATAGCCCAGTCTATAGTAACTTCAGACCGGTTGCTAGTGGGAATGATTGAACATTGGATGAACTCCAACCATCCCCTAGCCACGGGCTTGAGGTTATGCCTTCCTAGTTGAACCGGCTTCCCTCTTGAATCTCTCTTCCATTGAGCGCCCTCTTCACAGATGTCCATGAGGACTTGGTCTAACCTTTGATCAAAGTTGACCCTTCTAGTGTATGGGTGTCATCTCCTTGCATCATAGGCAAATTGAATGCCAACTTTATATTTTCCGGACTGAAATCTAAGTATTTCCCTCGGACCATTGTAAGCCAATTCTTAGGGTCCGGGTTCACACTTTGATCATGGTTCTTGGTGATCCATGCATTGGCATAGAACTCTTGAACCATTAAGATTCCGACTTGTTGAATGGGGTTGGTGAGATCTTTCCAACCTCTTCTTCGGATCTCATGTCGGATCTCCGGATATTCGCCCTTTTTGAGCTTAAAAGGGACCTCGGGGATCACCTTCTTCTTGGCCACAACTTCATAGAAGTGGTCTTGATGCACCCTTGAGAGGAATCTCTCCATCTCTCATAACTCGGAGGTGGAAGCTTTTGCCTTCCCTTTCCTCTTTCTAGAGGTTTCTCCGGCCTTTGGTGCCATTAATGGTTATGGAAAAACAAAAAAAATCTTTAGCTTTTACCACACCAAACTTAGAAGGTTGCTCGTCCTCGAGCAAAAGAAGAAAGAAGAGAGTAGAAGAAGAAGAAATAGAGGAGATGGAGGGGGCTTTGTGTTGCGGCCAAGGAGGATAGGTAGTGTTATGTTGTGTGAAAATGAAGGAGTGAAGATGGGTTTATATAGGAGTGGAGAGGGGGGTATGGTTCGGCCATTATGGGTGGGTTTGGGTGGGAAAGTGGTTTGAATTTGAATGGTGAGGTAGGTGGGGTTTTATGAAGGATGGATGTGAGTGGTGAAGAGAATGGTGGGATTTGATAGGTGAGGGGTTTTTGGGGAAGAGGTATTGAGGTGATTGGTGAATGGGTGAAGAAGAGAGAGAGAGAGATGAGGTAGGTGGGGATCCTGTGGGGTCCACAGATCCTGAGGTGTCAAGGATTTCTCATCCCTGCACCATGTGGCGTGCAAAACGCCCCTTGCTGCCAATCCTGGCGTTAAACACCAGGTTGCTACCCATTTCTGGCATTTAACGCCAGCTTCTTGCCCATTTCTGGCGTTAAACGCCAGTCTGGTGCCCATTTCTGGCGTTAAACGCCCAGAATGGTGCCAGACTGGGCGTTTAACGCCCATTCTGCTACCCTTACTGGCGTTTAAACGCCAGTAAGTTTCTCCTCCAGGGTGTTCTGTTTTTCATTCTGTTTTTCCTTCTATTTTTGCTTTTTCAATTATTTTTGTGACTTCACATGATCATCAACCTACAGAAAACATAAAATAATAAAAGAAAATAGAAATTTAACATAGATAATTAAAGATTAGGCTGCCTCCCAACAAGCGCTTCTTTAATGTCAATAGCTTGACAGTGGCTCTCATGGAGCCTCACAGATGTTCAGAGAAATGTTGGAACCTCCCAACACCAAACTTAGACTTTGAATGTGGGGGTTTAACACCAAACTTAAAGTTTGGTTGTGGCCTCCCAACACTAAACTTAGAGTTTGACTGTGGGGGCTCTATTTGACTCTGTATTGAGAGAAGCTCTTCATGCTTCCTCTCCATGGTTACAAAGGGATATCCTTGAGCTTTAAACACAAGGGAGTCTTCATTCACTTGAATGATCAATTCTCCTCTGTAAACATCAATCACAACTTTTGCTGTGGCTAGGAAGGGTCTGCCAAGGATGATGGATTCATCCATACACTTCCCAGTCTCTAGGATTATGAAGTCAGCAGGGATGTAGTGGCCTTCAACCTTTACCAAGAAATCCTCTACAAGTCCATAAGCCTATTTCTTTGAATTGTCTGCCATCTCTAGTGAGATTCTAGCAGCTTGTACCTCAATGATCCCTAGCTTCTCCATTACAGAGAGAGGCATAAGGTTTATACTTGACCCCAGGTCACACAGAGCCTTCTCAAAGGTCATGGTGCCTATAGTACAAGGGATTAAGAATTTTCCAGTGTCTTGTCTCTTCAGAGGTAATTTCTGCCTAGTCAAGTCATCCAGTTCTTTGATGAGCAATGGAGGTTCATCCTCCCAAGTCTCATTACCAAACAACTTGGCATTTAGCTTCATGATTGCTCCAAGGTACTTAGCAACTTGCTCTTCAGTAACATCTTCATCCTCTTCAGAGGAAGAATACTCATCAGAGCTCATGAATGGCATAAGTAAATTCAATGGAATCTCTATGGTCTCTGTGTGAGCCTCAGATTCCAGTGGTTCCTCATCAGGGAACTCTATGGAGGTCTTCCTCAGTGGAGATCACTGCCACTTCCTCCTCTCCAGGTTCGGCCATGTGAGACGTGTTTATGGCCTTGCACTCTCTCTTTGGATTCTCTTCTGTATTGCTTGGGAGAGTACTGGGAGGGAGTTCAGTAATTTTCTTACTCAGCTGACCCACTTGTGCCTCCAAATTTCTAATGGAGGACCTTGTTTCAGTCATGAAACTTTGAGTGGTTTTAATTAGATCAGAAACTATAGTTGCTAAGTCAGAGTGGCTCTGCTTAGAATTCTCTGTCTGTTGCTGAGAAGATGATGGAAAAGGCTTGCTATTGCTAAATGTTTCTTCCACCATTATTGTTGTTGAAACCTTGTTGAGGTCTCTGTTGATCCTTCCATGAGAGATTTGGATGATTTCTCCATGAAGGATTATAGGTGTTTCCATAGGATTCTCCCATGTAATTCACCTCTTCCATTGCTGGGCTCTCAGGATCATAAGCTTCTTCTTCAGAGGAAGCTTCCTTAGTATTGCTTGTTGTTGTTTGCATTCCAGACAGACTCTGAGAAATCATATTGACTTGTTGGGTTAATATTTTATTCTGAACCAGTATGGCATTCAGAGTATCAATCTCAAGAACTCCTTTCTTCTTATTTGTCCCATTATTCACAGGGTTCCTTTCAGAAGTGTACATGAATTGGTTATTTGCAACCATCTCAATGAGTTCCTGAGCTTCTGCAGGCTTCTTCTTCAGATGAAGAGATCCTCCAGCAGAGCTGTCCAATGACATCTTGGATAGTTCAGACAGACCATCATAGAAGATACCTATGATGCTCCATTCTGAAAGCATGTCAGAAGGACACCTTCTGATCAATTGCTTGTATCTTTCCCAAGCTTCATAGAGGGATTCACCTTCCTTCTATCTGATGGTTTGGACTTCCACTCTAAGCTTACTCAATTTTTGAGGTGGAAAGAACTTTGCCAAGAAGGCATTGACTAGCTTTTCCCAAGAGTTCAGGCTTTCTTTAGGTTGTGAGTCCAACCATGTCCTAGCTCTGTCTCTTACAGCAAAAGGGAAGAGCATAAGTCTGTAGACCTCAGGATCAACCCCATTGGTCTTGACAGTGTCACAGATTTGCAAGAATTCAGCTAAGAACTGATGAGGATCTTCCAATGGAAGTCCATGAAACTTGCAATTCTGTTGCATTAGAGAAACTAATTGAGGCTTAAGCTCAAAGTTGTTTGCTCCAATGGCAGGGATTGAGATGCTTCTCCCATAAAAGTCGGGAGTAGGTGCAGTAAAGTCACCAAGCACCTTCCTTGCATTGTTGGCATTGTTGTTTTCGGCTGCCATTGTTTCTTCTTCCTTGAAAAGCTCTGTTAGGCCCTCTAGAGAGGATTGTGCTTTAGATTCTCTTAGCTTTCTCTTCAAGGTCCTTTCAGGTTCAGGATCAGCTTGAACAAGTATGCCTTTATCTTTGCTCCTGCTCATATGAAAGAGAAGAGAACAAGAAAGTAGGGAATCCTCTATGTCACAGTGTAGAGATTCCTTGAGGTGTCAGAGGAAAAGAAGAATAGAAGGAGGAGGTAGATAGAAGAGAATTCGAACTTATCAAGAGGGATAGAGTTCGAATTGCACCTTCAGGACGAGTGTTAGTCCCTTAAATAGAAGGATGTGAGAAGAGGGGAAGAATTTTCGAAAATAAATTAAAAAGATTTCGAAATAATAAAAAGAAATTTGAAAATTTGATTGAGATTTTCGAAAATTAAGATTAGGAAAGAAATTAAGTGTTTTTTGAAAAAAAATTTGAAATTAGAAATAAAAATGATATGATTGAGAGTTAATTTTGAAAAAGATGTGATTAAAAAGATATGATTGAGAAGATATGATTGAATATCAAATTAAAAAGAGAAAGTTTTTAAAATTAAAGTTGATTACTTGACTAACAAGAAATTAGAAGATATGATTCTAGAATTAAAACTTTTGATCCTTTCTTAATAGGCAAGTAACAACTAAAAAATTTTGAATTAAATTATTAATTGTAGCAAGGATTTTCGAAAATAGTAATAAATAAAAAAAATTGAAAAGAAATTGATTTTGAAAAGATATGATTGAAAATATATGATTTGAAAAAGATTTGATTTTGAAAAATTATGAAGATTTGAAAAAGATTTGAATTAAAAACAAAATCTTCCCTCTAGTATCCTTCTGGCGTTAAACGCCTAGAATGGTATCCATTCTGGCGTTTAACGCCCAAAATGCTACCCTGTTGGGCGTTAAACGCCCAGCCAGGTACCCTGGCTGGCGTTTAAACGCCAGTTTTCCTTCTTCACTGGGCGTTTTGAACGCCCAGCTTTTTCTGTTTGATTCCTCTGCTGAATGTTCTGAATCTTCAATTCTCTGTATTATTGACTTGAAAAGACACAATTTTGAAAATATTTTTGGATTTTTAATGATGAGAAACAATAAAAAAATGCAACTAAGATCAAATAAACAATGCATGCAAGACACCAAACTTAAAAATTTCATATAAGAGACACTAACAAATTGAGAATGCATATGAGAAACAACAAAACACACAAAACAAGAGAATTTAAAGATCAAAGCAATGAAATCATCAAGAACAACTTGCAGATTAATGAAGAACATAATGCATGTATTCGAAAAATGCAAGAAGAATAAAGACATGCAATTGACACCAAACTTAAAAATTGATACTAGACTCAAACAAGAAACGTAAAATATTTTTGGTTTTTATGGTTTTATAAATTTTTTTGTGATTTTTCAAAAATTGAGTGGAAAAGAAAATAAAGTGATTCAAAACTTTTAATAAGAATTCCAGGAATCATGCAATGTTAGTCTAAAGCTTCAGTCTAAAAAGATTAGACATGGCTAGCCAAGCTTCAGCAGAACATTACATTCAGTAGCTAAATTGATGAGAATCAATCAGCTTTTGTGATTATAAGAACATCACCTTGATACTCTAGAATCCATTCTTAAAAATTCTAAAAAATAAAAAGAAAAGTACCTAATCTAAGCAACAAGATGAACCATCAGTTGTCCAAACTCGAATAATCCCTCGCAACGGCGCCAAAAACTTGGTGCACGAAATTGTGATCATCAACAATGGTGCCAAAGGGACTTGGAGCTATCAAACGTGAATCACACTTTGTCACAATTCCGCACAACTAACCAGCAAGTGCATTGGGTCGTCCAAGTAATAAACCTTACGTGAGTAAGGGTCGATCCCACGGAGACTGTCGGCTTGAAGCAAACAATGGTCACCTTGTAAATCTCAGTCAGGCGAATTCAGATGGTGATGGAGAATTGATAATTAAAAGATAAATAAAACATAAAATAAAGATAGAGATACTTATGTAATTCTTTGATTGGAATTTCATATAAAAGTATGAAGATGCTTTGTTCCTCCTGAACCTCTGCTTTCCTATTGCCTTCTTCCAATCATTCATACTCCTTTCCATGGCAAGCTTTATGTTGGGCATCACCATTGTCAATGGCTACTTCCCGTCCTCTCAGTGAAAATGTTCTATGCACGCTGTCACCACACGGCTAATCATATGTCGGTTCTCGATCATGTTGGAATAGGATCCATTGATCCTTTTGCGTCTGTCACACGCCCAACAATCGTGAGTTTGAAGCTCGTCACAGTCATCCCTTCCCAGATCCTACTCAGAATACCACAGATAAGGTTTAGACATTCTGGATCTCAGGAATAGCCGCCAATAATTCTAGCCTATACCACGAAGGTTCCAATCTTAGTTTAGAAACCCAAGAGATACACATTCAAGCTTGTTTGCATGTAGAACGGAAGTGGTTGTCAGTCATGCGTTCATAGGTGAGAATAGTGATGAGTGTCACATAGTCATCACATTCATCATGTTCTTGGGTGCGAATGAATATCTTGGAGAAAAATAGACTTGAGTTGAATAGAAAAACAATAGTACTTTGCATTAATTCATGAAGAACAATAGAGCTCCACACCTTAATCTATGGTGTGTAGAAACTCCACCGTTGAAAATACAAAAGTGATAATGGTGTAAGCATGGCCGAATGGCCAGCCTCCAAGGTCTAGGGACTAAACGTCCAAAAATCAAAATACAATAGCAAAAGGTCCTATTTATAGAGAACTAGTAGCCTAGGGTTTACAGAAATAAGTAATTAATGCAGAAATCTTCTTCTGGGCCCACTTGGTGTGTGCTTGGGCTGAGCATTGAAGCTTCCATGTGTAGAGACTTTTCTTGCAGTTAAACGCCAGCTTTTGTGCCAGTTTGGGCGTTTAACTCTAGCTTTAGTGCCAGTTCTGGCGTTAAACGCCAGAATTCTTGAGCTGACTTGGAATGCCTGTTTGGGCCATCAAATCACAGACAAAGTATAAACTATTATATATTGCTGGAAAGCCCAGGATGTCTACTTTCCAACGCGATTGAGAGCGCGCCAATTGGGGTTCTGTAGCTCCAGAAAATTCACTTTGAATACAGGGAGGTCAGAATCCAACAGCATCTGCAGTCCTTTTTCAGCCTCTGAATCAGATTTTTGCTCTGGTCCCTCAATTTTAGCCAGAAAATACCTGAAATTATAGAAAAATATACAAACTCATAGTAAAGTCCAGAAGAGTGAATTTTAAATAAAAAATAATAAAAATATAATAAAAACTAATTAAAATATACTAAAAATATACTAAAAACAATGCCAAAAAGCGTATAAATTATCCGCTCATCAGCTGTGCATGACAAGCATAAAAAGAGAAGAAAGTTCAGACCTGGGGAGCTAGTTCTCCTCTACAACTCAAGGTTGAGGCTCATGCCAGGCAAGCTGAGATCAAGGTGGGAAGTACCCTACAGAGTAGAGAAGGCAGAACCATATGGAGTCTTTCACCTGAGTCATCCTTCAAGCTCCAATTTTATCAAGGTCCATGGACATCGCTTAAAGCTTTATCATGGCGAGAAGATAAAGGAAAATAAAGAGCTAGAGGTCTTCCTCTTGGAGGACTCACCAACAGAAGCCGAATGAGCTTGAAGACCGTCCAACTTAAGGACGTAAAAGCAAAGTGCTAGATGGGAGACAACCCACAATGGTATGATTATTTTTTTTTATTTTCAGTCTTATTTTATTTTCTTTTCTTTTTATTAGCATTCATCCATAAATTTTGCATATTCATCTGCATGCTTCATTCAGCATTCTGCATAAAAAAAAGGGACACTCGACGCGCAAGTGTCGCTGACGCGTCCACGTCATATATGAGTACGAGAAGGAGAAGAATTTAACAGAAAGTTAGGCTGGAGTGGTGCTGGACACATGCCAAGCACACAAGCGAGTTAACGCGTACGCATCCCTCACGCGTGGGCGTCACTTGCGATTCCAGCACACCACGCGTACGTGACGCGTGAACATGTAAAATCGGCGTCATTAGTGTTTGGCCAGAAAGTTATGATGGTGTGGGGCTGGAACTGTGCTGCGAGCACAAACCACATCACACGTACATGTCCCCAACGCGTACGCGTCATTTTCTCAAAAGGGACATCCACGCGTACGCGTGTGGTGCACGAAATTACAATCACACTTTTGCAACTCCGCACAACTAACCAGCAAGTGCACTAGGTCGTCCAAGTAATACCTTACGTGAGTAAGGGTCGATCCCACGGAGATTGTCGGTTTGAAGCAAGCTATGGTTATCTTGTAACTCTTAGCCAGGATATCAATAATTCTCAGATTTAATTGTAAAAAGTAAAGGAACATGAAATAAATACTTGTTATGCAGTAATGAAGAACAGGTTGAGGCTTTGGAGATGCTTTGTCTTCTGAATCTCTGCTTTCCTACTATCTTCTTCTTCATGCACACAAGGCTCCTTCCATGGCAAGCTTTATGTTAGGCATCACCGTTGTCAATGGCTACTTCCCGTCCTCTCAGTGAAAATGTTCCAAATGCACTGTCACCGCACGGCTAATCATCTGTCGGTTCTCAATAATGTTGGAATAGGATCCATTGATCCTTTTGCATCTGTCACTACGCCCAACACTCGCGAGTTTGAAGCTCGTCACAGTTATCCCTTCCCAAATCCTACTCAGAATACCACAGACAAGGTTTAGACGTTCCGGATCTCAGGAATGGCCGCCAATAATTCTAGCTTATACCACGAAGACTCTGATCTGAATCATGAGGCTAAGAGATATGCATTCAGTCTAAGGTAGAACGGAGGTGGTTGTCAGGCACGCGTTCATAGATGAGAATGATGATGAGTGTCGTGGATCATCACATTCATCAGGTTGAACTGCGAATGAATATCTTAGAATAGAAGCAAGCGTGATAGAATGGAAAACAGTAGTAATTGCATTAATTCATGAAGAACAACAGAGCTCCTCACCCCAACAATGGGGTTTAGAGACTCATGCCAAAGAGATTACAGTATGAAACGTGTAAAGTGTCATGAGGTACAAAATGAATCACTAAAAGTAGTTTTATAGTAAACTAGTGACCTAGGGTTACAAAAAATGAGTAAGCTAGGGTGTTTAGTGTAAAAATCCACCTCCGGGGCCCACTTGGTGTGTGCTTGGGCTGAGCATTGAAGCTTTCATGTGTAGAGACTTTAATTGGAGTTAAACTCCAGCTTTTGTGCCAGTTTCGGCGTTTAACTCCAGTTTTTATGCCAGTTCTGGCGTTAAACGCCAGAATTCTTGAGCTGACTTGGAACGCCTATTTGGGCCATCAAATCTCGAGCAAAGTATGGACTATTATATATTTCTGGAAAGCCTAGGATGTTTACTTTCCAACGCAATTAAGAGCGCGCCAATTGGGCCTCTGTAGCTCCAGAAAAGCCACTTTGAGTGCAGGAAGGTTAGAATCCAACAGCATCTGCAGTCCTTTTTCAGCCTCTGAATCAGATTTTTGCTCAGGTCCTTCAATTTCAGCCAGAAAATACCTGAAATCACAGAAAAACACACAAACTCATAGTAAAGTCCAGAAAAGTGAATTTTAAATAAAAACTAATAAAAATATAATAAAAACTAATTAAAATATACTAAAAACATACTAAAAATAATGCCAAAAAGCGTATAAATTATCCGCTCATCACAACACCAAACTTAAATTGTTGCTTGTCCCCAAGCAACTAAAAATCAAATAGGATAAAAAGAAGAGAATATACAATGAATTCCAAAAACATCTATGAAGATCAGTATTAATTAGATGAGCGGGGCTTTTAGCTTTTTGCCTCTGAATAGTTTTGGCATCTCACTTTATCCTTTGAAGTTCAGAATGATTGGCTTCTATAGGAACTCATAATCCAGATAGTCTTATTGATTCTCCTAGTTAAGTATGTTGATTCTTGAACACAGCTACTTTATGAGTCTTGGCCGTGACCTAAGCATTTTGTTTTCCAGTATTACCACCGGATACATAAATGCCACAGACACATAACTGGGTGAACCTTTTCAGATTGTGACTCAACTTTGCTAGAGTCCCCAATTAGAGGTGTCCAGAGCTCTTAAGCACACTCTTTTTGCTTTTGGACCACGACGTTAACCGCTCAGTCTCAAGTTTTCACTTGACACCTTCACGCCACAAGCACATGGTTAGGGACAGCTTGGTTCAGCCGCTTAGGCCAGGATTTTATTCCTGTAGGCCCTCCTATCCACTGATGCTCAAAGCCTTGGATCCTTTTTTTTTATTTCACCCTTGCCTTTTGGTTTAAAGAGCTATTGGCTTTTTCTGCTTGCTTTTTCTTTTTCTTTCTTTTTCTTTTTTCTTTTTGCTTTCTTTTTTTTTTTTTTTTGCAAGCTTTTCACTGCTTTTTCTTGCTTCAAGAATCAATTTTATGATTTTTCAGATTATCAAATAACATTTCTCCTTTTCCATTATTCTTTCAAGAGCCAACAATTTTAACATTCATGAATCAACAAATTCAAAAATATGCACTGTTCAAGCATTCATTCAGAAAAACAAAAGTATTGCCACCACATCAAAATAATTAATCTGTTTTAAAATTCAAAATTCATGCACTTCTTTTTCTTTTTCAATTAAAAACATTTTTCATTTAAGAGAGGTGATGGATTCATTTTCATAGCTTTAAGGCATAGACACTAAGACACTAGTGATCATGCAATAAAGACACAAACATAGATAAACATAAAGCATAAAAATTCGAAAAACAGAAGATAAAGAACAAGAAGATTAAAGAACGGGTCCACCTTAGTGATGGCGGCTAGTTCTTCCTTTTGAAGATCTTATGGAGTGCTTGAGCTCCTCAATGTCTCTTCCTTGCCTTTGTTGCTCCTCTCTCATGACTCTTTGATCTTCTCTAATTTCATGAAGGAGGATGGAATGCTCTTGGTGCTCCACCCTTAGTTGTCCCCTATTGGAACTTAATTCTCCTAGGGAGGTATTAATTTGCTCCCAATAGTTTTGTGGAGGAAAATGCATCCCTTGAGGCGTCTCAGGGATTTCATGATGATGATTTTTCTCATGCTCTTGTTGAGGTCCATGAGTGGGCTCTCTTATTTGCTCCATCCTTTTCTTAGTGATGGGCTTGTCCTCTTCAATGAGGAGTCTTGGCCACAACTTCATAGAAGTGGTCTTGATGGACCTTTGAGATGAATCTCTCCATCTCTCATGACTCGAAGGTGGAAGCAATTGCCTTTCCATTCCTCTTTCTAGAGGTTTCTCCGGCCTTAGGTGCCATAAATAATTATGGAAAAACAAAAAAATTGAGCTTTTCCACACCAAACTTAAAAGGTTTGCTCGTCCTCGAGCAAAAGAATAAAGAAAGGAGGAGAAGAAGAAGAAGAGATGGATGAGATGGAGGTGTGTGAATTATTCGGCCAAGAGGGGTTTTAGGTGGTTATGATGTGGAAAAGGAAGGAGTGATAGTTTGAATTTGAGTGGGTGGGTGTAGGTGGTTTGTATGATGGTTTTGGAGGAGTAATGGAGGTGATTGGTGGAGGTTATTTGGCGAAGAGTATTATGAAAAGGTGTGAAGAAGTGAGAGAGTGAGTTGAGGTTGGTGGGAATCCTGTGGGGTCCACAGATCCTGAGGTGTCAAGGATTTCCCATCCTTGCACCAATTAGACTTGCAAAACGCCCTTTGCTGCCAATCCTGGCGTTAAACGCCAGGTTGCTGCCCATTTCTGGCGTTTAACGCCAGCTTCTTGCCCTTTTCTGGCGTTAAACGCCAGTCTGGTGCCCATTTCTGGCGTTAAACGCCCAGAATGGTGCCAGACTGGGCGTTTAACGCCCATTCTGCTGCCTTTACTGGCGTTTAAACGCCAGTAGGCTTCTCCTCTAGGGTGTGCTATTTTTCATTCTATTTTTCAGTTTGTTTTTGCTTTTTCAATTCTTTTTGTGACTTCACATGATCATCAACCTACAGAAAACATAAAATAATAATGGAAAATAGAAATTAACATAGATAAGTAAAATTGGGTTGCCTCCCAACAAGCGCTTCTTTAATGTCAGTAGCTTGACAGTGGGTCTCATGGAGCCTCACAGATACTCAGAGCATGATGATGGCCTCTTAACACCAAACTTAGAGTTTGGTTGTGGCCTTCCAACACCAAACTTAGAGTTTGAATGTGGGGGTTTTATTTGACTCTGTATTGAGAGAAGCCTTTCATGCTTCTTTCTTTTCCTATCTGCAAACCATGGTGCTTCCTGAATGGCGAAGAGTTGCTCATCCGGAAAGGTTTCAGAGATCTCAGTAGGAAGGTGGGACGCCCCTGCTACTGGTTCTATCTGGGACAGGTGATCAGCTACCTGGTTCTCTGTCCCTTTTCTGTCTCTTATTTCTATATCAAACTCTTGCAGAAGCAACACCCATCTTATGAACCTGGGTTTTGAATCCTGCTTTGTGAGTAGGTATTTAAGAGCAGCATGGTCAGTATACACAATCACTTTTGAACCTACTAAATAGGATCTAAACTTGTCAATGGCATAAACCACTGCAAGTAACTCTTTTTCTGTGGTTGTGTAATTCTTCTGTGCATCATTTAAAACACGGCTAGCATAGTAAATGACGTGCAGAAGCTTGTTATGCCTCTGTCCCAACACTGCACCAATGGCATGGCCACTGGCATCACACATTAGTTCGAATGGTAATGTCCAGTCAGGTGCAAAGATGACTGGTGCTGTGACAAGCTTGGCTTTCAAGGTTTCAAATGCCTGCAGACACTCTGTGTCAAATACAAATGGTGTGTCAGCAGCTAGCAGGTTGCTTAGAGGTTTTGCATTTTTTGAAAAATCCTTTATGAACCTCCTATAGAATCCTGCATGTCCCAGAAAGCTTCTGATTACCTTTACATTGGCAGGTGGTGGTAATTTTTCAATTACTTCCACTTTAGCTTGATCCACCTCTATTCTCTTGTTTGAAATTTTATGCCCAAGGACAATTCCTTTAGTCACCATGAAGTGACATTTTTCCCAGTTTAAAACTAGGTTGGTCTCTTGGCATCTTTTCAGAACAAGTGCTAAATGATCAAGACAGAAGCTGAATGAGTCTCCAAATACTGAAAAGTCATCCATGAAGACTTCCAGAAATTTTTCCACCATATCAGAGAAAATAGAGAGCATGCATCTCTGAAAGATCGCAAGTGCATTGCACAAGCCAAAAGGCATCCTTCTTTAGGCAAATACTCCAGAAGGACATGTGAATGCTGTTTTCTCTTGGTCCTGAAGATCCACTGCAATTTGGTTGTAACCTGAATAGCCATCCAAAGAGCAATAATATTCATGACCTGCTAGTCTCTCTAGCATCTGGTCTATGAATGATAAAGGAAAGTGATCCTTTCGGGTGGCTGTATTGAGCCTTCTGTAGTCAATACACATACGCCACCCTGTAACTGTTCTTGTAGGAACCAGTTCATTCTTTTCATTATGAACCACTGTCATGCCTCCCTTCTTGGGGACAATATGGACAGGGCTCACCCAGGGACTATCAGAAATAGGATAAATAATCCCAGCCTCTAGTAACTTAGTGACCTCTTTCTGCACCACTTCCTTCATAGCTGGATTTAGCCGCCTCTGTGGTTGAACCACTGGCTTAGCATCATCCTCCAATAGGATCTTGTGCATGCATCTTGCTGGGCTAATGCCCTTAAGGTCACTTATGGACTACCCAAGAGCTGTCTTGTGTGTCCTTAGCACTTGAATTAGTGCTTTCTCTTCCTGTGGATTTAAAGCATAGCTTATGATCACTGGAAAAGTGTCACCCTCTCCCAGAAATGCATATTTCAGGGATGGTGGTAGTGGTTTGAGCTCGGGTTTAGGAGATTTCTCCTCTTCCTGAGGGATTTTCAGAGGTTCTTTTATTTCCTCTGTTTCCTCCAGATCAGGCTGAACATCTTTAAAGATGTCCTCTAGCTCTGATTCAAGACTTTCAGTCATATTGACCTCTTCCACTAGGGAGTCAATAATATCAACGCTCATGCAGTCATTTGACATGTCTGGATGCTGCATAGCTTTGACAACATTTAACTTGAACTCATCCTCATTGACTCTCAGGGTCACTTCCCCTTTTTGGACATCAATGAGAGTTCGTCCAGTTGCTAAGAAAGGTCTTCCTAGAATCAGAGTTGCACTCTTGTGCTCCTCCATTTCCAGCACTACAAAGTCAGTGGGAAAGGCAAATGGTCCAACCTTGACAATCATGTCCTCAATTATGCCTGATGGGTATTTAATGGAGCCATCAGCAAGTTGAAGACATATCCGGGTTGGTTTGACCTCTTCAGTCAAGCCAAGCTTTCTGATGGTGGATGCAGGTATTAGATTGATACTTGCTCCAAGGTCACATAGAGCTGTCTTAGTGTAAGCACCCTCTAATGTGCATGGTATCATAAAGCTTCCTGGATCTTGAAGCTTTTCTGGTAAGCTTTTTAGAATGACTGCACTGCATTCTTCAGTGAGAAACACTCTTTCAGTTTCTCTCTAATCCTTCTTATGACTTAAGATCTCTTTCATGAACTTAGCATAAGAGGGTATTTTCTCAAGTACCTCTGCAAACGGGATCTTTATTTCAAGAGTCCTGAGATAGTCTGCAAAGCGGGCAAATTGTTTATCCTGTTCTGCTTGGCGGAGCTTCTGAGGATAAGGCATCTTGGCTTTATATTCTTCAACCTTAGTTGCTGCAGGTTTATTCCCTATAGAAATGGTTGGAGAAGCCTTCTTAGAGGGGTTACTATCAGCACTTGCAGGTGTCTGATTCCTCATAGGCGTTTGAACGCCAGGATTGGGTGCTGGATGGGCGTTTAACGCTAGCTTCCCACCCTTTTCTGGCGTTTGAACGCCGAAACTGGGCAAGGAATGGGCGTTTAACGCCAACTTTTCCCCCTTTTCTGGCGTTTGAACGCCAGAGTTATTCCTCTCTGGGCTCTTGATGTCCTCAGAGGGATCTTGGGTAGTGGTTTGGTCATCCTCTGTCATTTGTTCCTTTCTTGACTTTCTGCTATTTTGAGCTGAATTATTCAATGTCTTCCTGCTCCTTAGTTGGACAGCTTGGCATTCTTCTGTTATCTGTTTAGATAGCTGCTGCCTTGTCTGATTCAATTGTGCTTCCATATTCTTGTTAGCATTTTTAGTGTCTTGGAGCATCTCTCTGAATTTTGCTAATTGTTTTGTCATAAGGAGTAATTGCTGATTAAGTTCAACAATCTGTTCTTGAGGATTGGGATCAGTAGTTACTGCCATAGCTTCTTCTTTTATGGAAGACTCACTGTTTAAGTACAGATGTTGATTTCTAGAAACTGTATCTATGAGCTCTTGAGCTTCTTCAATTGTTTTTCTCATGTGTATAGATCCACCAGCTGAGTGGTCTAGGGACATCTGAGCTTTTTTTGTAAGCCCATAGTAGAAGATGTCTAACTGTACCCATTCTGAAAATATTTCAGAGGGGCATTTTCTCAGCATCCCTCTGTACCTCTCCCAGGCATTATAAAGGGATTCATGATCCTCTTGTTTAAAGCCTTGGATGTCCAGCCTTAGCTGTGTCATCCTTTTTGGAGGGTAAAATTGATTCAGGAATTTGTCTGATAACTGTCTCCATGTTTTTATGCTTGTTGTGGGTTGGTTATTTAACCACCTCTTAGCTTGATCTTTTACAGCAAATGGAAACAGTAATAATCTGTAGACATCCTGATCCACTTCTTTATCACGTACTGTGTCAGCAATTTGTAAGAACTGTGCCAGAAACTCAGTAGGTTCTTCTTGTGGAAGACCGGAATACTGGCAATTTTGCTGCACCATGATAATGAGCTGAGGATTTAGCTCAAAGCTGCTTGCTTTGATGGGAGGTATACAGATGCTACTCCCATATGCAGCTGTAATGGGGTTAGCATATGACCCCAGAGTCTTTCTGGACTGTTCATTTCCACTTATGTCCATGATGGAGAAAAGGGAATTGATATGAATTGCAATTATATATTTATAAATTTTTTTTATTTAATTAAAAGTAACCGAAAATAATAAGTAAAATAAATGGAAAATAAAATAAATTTCGAAAACAAAAAGAAAATAAAATAAAAGCAAATTGAAAACTAAATTAATTAATTAATTAAAAAGATTTTGAAATTAGTAATAAAAAAGATATGATTGAAAATTATTTTGAAAAAGATATGATTTAGAAGATATGATTGCAATTAAAAAAAAAATATGATTTGAAAATTATTTTGAAAAAGATATGATTGAGAAGATATGATTGCAATTAAAAAAAAGATATGATTGAAAAGATATGATTGAAGAAATTAAAAAGATTTGATTTTTGAAAAAGATTTGAAAAGATCAATTTTTGAAATTAGAATTTTGACTTGACTAAAAAAAAGATATGATTTTGAAAATCTTTGACTAAATTAATGCAAAATTTCGAAATTTATGAGTAAAATAAGAAAAGGATATTTTTTTATTTTTGAATTTTAATGCGGAAAGAGAAAAGCAACAAAATGACACTAAACTTAGAAATTTTAGATCAAAACACAGAGAACAAACAAGAAAACTTTGAATGTCAAGATGAACACCAAGAACACTTTGAAGATCAAGATGAACACCAAGAACAAATTTTTAAAAAATGTTTAAGTAAATAAAAGCACAAAAACACCAAACTTAAAATTTTTAGAAAATCAAACACAAATTTTCGAAAAATTAGAGGAAAACACAAAGAAGACACCAAACTTAAAATTTTTAGAAAATCAAACATAAATTTTTGAAAATTTAAAGGAAAACACAAAGAAGACACCAAACTTAGAATTTTTTTAAAGATCAAGAAAGAACTAAGAACATGCAAATTCGAAATACTTCAGAGATTGGACCGGCTTGACCGGCAGGCAAAGCGAATGGAGCGTCGTAATAAGCGCCAATTTACATACCTCAAGGAGCTGATTGTTGGCAACCACCCTCCTGAAGAAGAACCAAACACTCCAGACTCCACCTCACCTACCAGCACCGGGAGCCATGACAACCCCGACTATGGAGATGCTGTTACCAGCCCCCCTTTGTTCCTAACTGATGATACCGAGGACGGTGCCAAGCTTTAAGTGTGGGGAGGTCGGTCAGTACCTGACTTCCGGAGGTAATATCTCTCTCTTAACACCAATATTTTAGTTTTTTCTTTTGTTAGATAGAATAGATTACATGATAATAATTGTTTGCATGTATGTTTGCTTGGTTAAAGTAATAAACTTCTTTTCAAGACCCCATTTTATAATATTTCACTAATTTAAATTGAAAAATGTGTGTTAAACTTGTTTGAAGACTATAAATTGGAACATGAATTGTAGTTAAGAAAACACAACCTGTGAGATTTGAGCTTAATTACATGGTTACACTATTTAACCATAACATTTTATTCTTGTGTGATTTCTTCTCTATAATTGTAATCTATAGTTTGTTCTACTCTATATGTCCAATGTTTAGTGTATTTATATGCATGCATATGATTGAGGCCATCATTTGTTATTAGCTCACTTATCCCAAATAGCCTACCCTTTCAATTACCTTTGTTAGCCACCTTGAACCTTTTAATCCCTATTTGTTCTATATTTTACCACATCACTAGCCTTAAGCAGAAAAATAATTAATTACCCCAATTGAATCTTTGGTTAGCTTAAGATAGAGATTGTGTATCAACTAAGTGTGGGGAAACTGTGGGAACATGCGTTAATAGGGAATGTGTTATGTTTCTACTTTGATAAAATATTAGGAATTTGCGTACCTACTCATGTGAGACTAGAAAAATTAAAAAAAAAATCCATGTGTATTGATATGTTATGTTTACTTTTATATTTTTAATTTAAAGAAACCCAAAAATATTCAATTAAATAAATAAATAAATAAGGAGACAAAATTACCCCAATGTTAAGTTAATGAAAGATCAATGCATATGTGATAGAAATTAAAGAAAAGTTGATACATGAGTATGTGATGCAAAAGTGGGAATTTTGGGTAGCTAGGCATAATTTTAGAGGTATATAGAGTGTGTGTGTGTGTTTACGTGAGAACTTAGGTTAGTCAAGGATTCAATTTATAGCTCACTTAGCCATACATATATCCTCACCCTTACCTTAGCCCCATTACAACCTTGAAAAGACCTCATGATGTTTGCATTGGTACATTAAATATTTGTTGATGGGTTAGGTGAAGAACAAAGTTTAGAAAGCATGACTAGCGAAGACTAGAGTGAATTACCCTATACACGTGAGTGATTAGAGTGCATATACACTATCAGTGAGGGTTCAATGCTTGATTCTATGTTCCCTGCTTTCATGAGCTGTCTTCTTACAAGTCTACTTGTCTTTACTGTATGATTTTAATTAGTGATATCTGATTTATGTTTGTCTTGAAGAACTTATTTACTTTCAACCAAGTAGACAGAATCATCTTAGCATATAGTTGCATTCATATATAGGTTGTATTTCATGAGTCTTACTTTTCCCTATTTATTCTTTTGATCTCCTTGAGCTTAGCATGAGGACATGCTAATGTTTAAGTGTGGGGAGTTTAATAAACCACTATTTTATGGTTTATCTTGTGCTCAATTGAGTGCTTTCATCAAGTCTTTGCACACTTATTCATACAAATTGCATGGTTTTACAAATTCCTTCCTAGTTTTGTTCTATGGTTAAAAACTTACTTCCTAAGCCTTTAATTTGTGTATTTTAATCCCTTTTTATACCATTCGATGCCATGATATGTGTGTTCAGTGTTTTCAGGCTTTATAGGGTAGGAATGGCTTAGAGGATGGAGAGGAAGCTTGCAAAAATGGAAGGAGCAAAAGAAATAAAGGAGACGATCAGCGAGGAGTGACGCGCACGCAAGGTTCACGTGTGCGCGTGAATCGGAGTTTGCACAACGATGCGTGCGCATGCCTGACGCATACGTGTGACAAGGAAAATCGCCAAACGACGTGCACGCGTGACTGACGCGTACGCGTGACATGCGCGATCTGTAGAAATTGCAGAAAACGCTGAGGCGATTTTGGGCCGACTTTGGACCCAGTTTCCGACCCAGAAACACAGACTAGAGCCAGGGGACGAGCAGAGACTCAACACACATTCTCATTAGCATAGTTTTTAGTTTAGTTTTTGAATTTTGGAGAGAAATTACTTTTCCTCTAGGTTTTCCTTTACATTCATAGATTTCTAGTTTTATGCTTTTGCTTTGGATGTTAAGAAGAGTCATTACCCCCTTTTGAAGTTGCTATTCTAGTTTGTTTTCTTATTCCCTTACTCTTTCATATCCTTAATCTTTGTTCAAAATTACAATTGGATTGTTTTTAGAATTTATTAATGCAAGTGTTTTTCCATTTAAATTTTATTATTTGTTTAATTGCTTCCAATTGATTTTAATTACGATGTTCCCTTTTTACTTCTCTTATAAGACCACGAAGATGGTATTCATGTTGACAGAGTAGACTCCCAACTTGACTTGGGGGTTGATTAAAAGGAGACCCTTGAGTTGGAATGCTCAAGTGATTAGTTAAATTGGAAGTTGTTGGCTAATTCTCTATTTACTAACGCTAGTCCTTCCCAAGGGAGAGGATTAGGATTTGCAAATAAGAGTTAGCTCAATCACTTGACTTTCCTTTATTTAGTAAAGGTTAACTAAGTGAATAACAACCTCTTGATACTACACTTGAGAAAATCCAACAAGGATAGAACTTCCAATTAATCACTCCCCCAGTCAAGGCTTTTTATTCTAAATATATAAATCTCTTTTAATTTACATTGCTTTAATTCACAATCCTTTATTTTTCTATTATTCAACTTTTAAAATTTCTCAGAAAACTCCTAATTAATAAATTGGCACTCTTTTGTCAACTCGTTAGGAGACGACCTGGGATTCATACTCCTAGTATTTTTATTCTAAATTGGGACAACCTTTCTAAATTGATAAGCGGACTTTTCCTAGTTAAGAACTGTACTCGCAATGTATTTAATATATTGATTTCTTAATCGGCTAATTTCTGCCTGCATCACTGCCTCGAGACAAGGATAAAGAGTCCAGAAAAAAAGAAGACCAGCCTACTAAAAAACCTAGAAAATACCACAACTACACTCCCTTCAGGGTGTCCCTTGTGAATGTTTATAGAGAGATATGCAACACTGAGAAGATCCCGCCCCCTCACCCGATTAAGCATAAAAAAGGAGGAAGTCAAACAGAGTACTGCAAATACCACCAAGTCTACGGGCACCCCACCAACGAATGCTATGACCTAAAGAATGTCATTGAGAAACTAGCCCGAGAAGGAAGACTAGACAGGTTCCGGGCCAACAAAACAGACAAACCGAGGAAAAGAAGAAGGGACAAAGAGGTCAGACGAGCTGAACGTCCCCCTCACACCCCCGAGAGGCATGTTCAAATGATAAACGGTGGATTCGCAGGAGGAGGGATCTCTAAATCGTCTCACAAAAGACACCTTAAAGAGGTATATCATGTCGAAAGGGACCGGTCACCCGACCACCCCACTATTACTTTCACCCAAGAAGACGCCATGGGCATCATCTCAGGGCACGATGACCCCATGGTCATTACCATAATACTTGCCAACGCCAACTTCTACCAAACATTAATCGACCAGGGAAGCTCTGCGGATATACTGTTCAAAACTGCCTTCGACAAGCTTGGTTTACAAGAAAAGGAGCTCAGAGCATATCCAAATAGCTTATTCGGGCTAGGAGACGCTCCAATTCAACCATTAGGCTACATCTCATTACACACAACCTTTGGAAAAGGAATTCGGTCTAGGATGTTGAGCATAGACTACATTGTAGTTGGCGTGAGCTCAGCCTACAACGCTTTAATAGGTCGGACAACGCTAAACCAGCTCGCCACCGTGGTCTCACTACAAGAAAAAGCAATATTTGTAACAAAAAAAATTGTTACAAAAAATCAGAATTTTGAAACAAAAGAATTTATAACAAAAAAGGGACCGTTGCAGTATGTCCCGTTACAAAAAGTTTTTGTAACAAAAAATGAAACTGTTACAATTCAAAGTAATATTTTGTAACAATTTTTTTTAATACAAAAACCAAAATTTGTTACGAAAGTGGTAACACTTTTTTACCTTTAAAATATTTTTCGTAACAATTTAGATTTTTGTGTCATAATATTTTGTTACAAAATACTACTTACTTTTGTAACATTTTTTATTCTTAGTTACAAAAATAGAAAGTTGATTTTAAAACATTTAATTAAATAATTGATATCAATTAATTTTCTAATCCCACTAACTCAACATTTATATGATATATAATAATATAGATAATTAAAATATCTTACATGTCATTAAGATTCTTTTACAATAAAATAATTTCTACAAATTCAACTAAATACAACTTTTTTCTAACATAAAATTGTATCATATCAAATTTATAATTCTTGGCTCTTTTAGCATATTTCAGTCAATATAAAGTCTAGCATGTTGGCATTAATTTTGTACCCTGCAAATATAAACAATGAAAACTAAAATTAAAAAATAACACATAACACTATCTTCATCCGAATAAAAATTTAGAACTTAGAAGTTAAAATTAACTAATTCCTTAAGAATATATTCTCAGAGTTCAAAACTAGCCAATCAAAAATGCAAATTATCAAAAATTAATAATTCAATATATAAACTTGGGCTAACTAATCATAATTCAATCACATCTTAGTGAACAAATTTATTAAATTTACCTAAGTATCAATTGTCAAACAATCATTAAAAAACATAATTTTCACCAAAATCTTCATAACAAATATACTTAACTTTTTTTATGCTTTTACACTCATAAAGTTCCATAATAACGTTTATGTCAAAACACAAGATAAGAACATAGAGAAGTACCTGAACAGAGTTTTTGTTATTGCAGAAGCAATAGTGATGCAGAGAAAGTTTGGAAATAGAGAATAACGGCTATAGAAAATCAAGCAAGGTTCATAGCAATCAATAATTGGCAATGCATTCATAAAGAATGGCGGCGGCAGAAAATCAAGCAAGGTTCAGAGCAATTAGCAATTAGCAATTAGCAATGCATTCATAAAGAATTGCTAATTTTGCCTTTTTTTTTATTTTGCAGTAAATACAAGGCAATTAGCAATGCATTCATGAAAGATAACACATTCTTTTCTTGATAATTAAGACTTCTTAAGAAACTGTGAACTAATCTGTCATACAGATTAAAAATACTGTTTTTCCATAACATGAGCTAAACCTCATATCTAGCAAGAAAATTAGTGCAACCATCACATTACACTTAACAATATCAATTTTGATAATCATTTCTTGAATCAAAGATAGGTGGAAGTTTAGAACTCACATTCATGTCATAAAATCAGATCAAATAAGCTATTGTCACCCCTGGTGCTCTCCCAAGTCCAGCAGTACAATGCACATAAACTCTTCCTTTTCCCTTTGAGATTGTCCATTCCAATGATGAGACTGCTTTAGGTAGAATATTTCACAAGGAGTTTGGGTCAAAGTCTATTGCCTAATAAAATAGATTTATAAAATATATCAAGCTATGAATTATAATCTAGTCTTAGAAAAGCAAGCAAAACATTTAACAAACTCACAACTCAGAAAAGCAAGCAAAGAATTTATCATGACTTTCTACCTCTTTCGGATCCACATAACGATAATCACCATCTTTGCTGCTTCCGCATGAATCTTGCCGTTCACTACCACAGTCCTGGATGACACCAGTTGAACGATCTTGTCATCCATTACCAATTGCTTCATCTTTCAACAACCGTTTATCTTTTAACCTTCTGTGGCCAAACCATCCAGAAATTTGCTTCTCAGTCAACCCTAACTCCTCAGGAAGATCTTGTTTCATTTCCTCCGTGGGATATTTGTGCTCTGGAAACAAAGGTAAAAAGCAATTCCTCAAAAATCACTAAATTAGTCAATAGAAAGATGCATTAAAATTCACAGACAATTAAAAACAAACAAAATTAAAGGAACTCGTACTGTTATAAAATTTCTCCAAGGCTATAACCTGGGAAGGTGTTTTGAGTCTTCTTTTATTTTTTTTTTCTCTGTAGAAGCTTTATTTTCATCTGATTGCAATTCTCCTAATTCTAAACCCCAACATAAAAGAAAGACGTTCAATATATGCAATGAATGGGGAAAATTACACTACTCAACTTGATCCACATCCACTAGATACCACCATTGATATTATTTCAAACATAGATAGAATTTGAACTACAATTTCACATATTAGAAAACCAAATGCAACAGCTTATTTTCTTGCTCCAAATCACCTAATCTACTCCCTATTTTTTCAATGGTTTCTAACATTAACTCAGCTGGAAAAAGAAAGGGAGCCAAGTTTTCTAATCTCATAAGAGGCCTGTAATAAAGAACCAACAAGGGTTTGTGCTAATCAACATCTCAGTACAAATAGAAGAAGAAAAAACAACAATGACAACCAACATAGAAAGTAGATCCAGCCTTGTACACAAGTTTATGGTCATTGAGAAAAGCAAACAAAACATATAACAAATTAATGGCTTAAGAAAAATGTGAAATATTAAAACAAGAACAAAAAAAATGTGAAACAATAGTAGTTACACTCCATAACCATAATCAGAATCAATAAATCATGACACAGAAAATTAGTCCAGCCATTACAGAACTATTTATATACTCATAAAGTTGCTATTCTACTTCAGAAAATCAGGTCCTCAAGACAGTTTAATCCCTTAAATCCCAATCCTTCAATAATCACCAAAGCCAATTTTAACCAGTCACAAGTCAATTTCATAGCTATTTCGATTTATCAACTAACTAAAATCAACAAGCACTTATTCTCAATAATCAGAATACAACCACAACTCAACCAATTCAGCATAATAAAATTAGAATTTTCAACAGATCCATCAAAATCAGAGAAAACAATATCAATTATAGCTTCAAACACTCACAACAGCAAAATCCAATGACATTCACAGCCATAACCTGAATTCAATAATTTAATTAAAACACTAAAGGATCATCAAACTTAATCCAAATTTCACAACCTCATACCAAACTTATTCCTATCAATTCATCATATTTATGAATTATTTGTATTTACTCACTAAACCTCATTGGCATTCATAAGCTAAAAACGGTTCATTTCAAATAAAATTCCCTACCTCAGAGTGTCGAAACTCACGAAAATCGCCAAACGCAGCAGCTCCGTTAGCAGTTCCAAGACTCATTTTGTTTCCTGGGCAGCAACCAAAGTGGTTCTGGGCAGCTCCAATATTGGTTCCTAGTGGCAAAGGGCTCTGGTAACTACAAAACCTTAAGCAGAGGCTGAACAGAGTAGCACAGTGTAGTATAGAGTAAGAGCAGCAGCAGTTTCTTCTATCAATAGCTCCTTCTCCGGCGAGCTTCAACGGTCGTAGTGGCGGTAGCATCAACGACGGGATTGGAAGCAGCGACGATGAATGGGCACACAACAGTGACGAGAACTCCTCCTCTTCCTCGCGTTCTGCTCGTTTCCCCCCTTTCATGCCTGCGACGGTGATGGCGACGAGCCCTGGCAGCAGCGACGGGTCAGTGGCGCCCCTTGGACGACGACGGGTGTGACGGGATGCGAACGGCCTCCCTTTCCCTGCGGGCACTCTCTCTTCACGTGAACTTTCCCCTCCGGGGACTTGGCAGCTGCAACACTTCCTCTCTTCCAACTCGGTGACGACGGTGGTGTGGTGGTGCGACGGTGATGTATGGCAGCGGCGACGTGACCAGCTTTCTCCTCTCTATGTCAATGAGTGTGGGTGAGTTGTGTTGTGTGTATGTGTGTGTTTTCCATGAGAGATAAGGGCTGTGAGGCTGAGTGATAGTGAGGAGGGTTGCGGCGCTGAATCAGGGATTAAGGGTGAGTGTTACGCTGAAGGGGATGAAATAGGGGTGGGAGTGCGGGTGAGTGTTTCAGAGGCTGGGTTAAGGGTTTTAGGGTTAGGTTTCTGATTTTTTGGGAATTTAGGATTAGAAATTAGGATTTTATAAAAGAATATGGATAGATATGAATAGATATTTTGATAAATTGGAGGGTAGAATAATTTGAAAAACAAATATATTCCATTAAAAATATTTAACAACATTATTTATCAATATATTGCTAAGTTCAATTAATTATTTCTAATTTACATTATAAAATGAACATATTAATCACATTTTATAAAATATAGTTTAAACTCAAAATATTAATTATTCAAATTAAATGATATAACTTTTCATTATTTTTCTATCACCGAAATTTTAATTTCAATTTATAAAATAACTAATTATAATAAAAATTGTACATAAATATTAACTAACTTAAACTTAAAGTATTTATAAAAATTAATCTAATCATTTTTAATAAATTAATTTTTAAGAGTTCAAATTAATAAAATAATTCATTCAAAATGGAATTTATTTAAATTAAATTATACAATTCTTCTTATTTTTCAATTATCAAAATTATAGTTTCAATTATATCAAATATCTAATAAAAATTATATAAAAATTTTAATTAATTTAAACTTTAATTATCATGAAATTCTATTTAATTTTCATTAGTAAAATAATTTTTTTAAAATAAAATTATCAACAAAAATCACAAATAACTAATTATTTGATTTCCAAAAACTAGGGTTGTTATATTTTTTTAATTTAAATTATAAAATAAATATATTAATTATACTTTATAAAGTACAGTTTAAACCCGAAATATCAATTATTTAGTTTAAATTATTTAACTCTTCATTATCTCCTAATCTATTTAATTATTTTAATAAAATAATTTCTAAAATTATAAAATTTAAACTTAATAAAATAAAATCACAATTTATTTATATTTAGATTTTCAAAAATACTGGATGTTATAGCCAGTGGCTAATGAATACAAATAGTATGTAAAAAATTTTAATTTTTGAAACAAAATAAAATTCTTTTAAAAAAATTATATACACAATTTTTTTTACTCTTAAAGTGTTTAACATTTTAAAAAAAATTGTTATAAAATATACTTATATTTTATGACAAATAATTAACTTGTTACAAATAATACTAAATTTTGTGACAAATTAATTTTTTGTTACAAAACAATTGGAGTTTTTGAAACAAAAAAAATTTGTTACAAAATATTTTGAATTTTTGTAACAAAACACCATCTCGTTACAAAAACTAACATAATTTGTAACAAAATAAAACAGGTTGTTACAAAATATTATCATGTTTTGTAACAATTTGTAATATTGTTACAAAACATTATTCTTTTGTAACAATCACTAATTATTATTACAAAAAACTATTTTTTTGTAACAATTTTAAATTTGATACAAATTTTTTGTTACAAATGTTCCATTTTCTTGTAGTGTCTCCACTCCACATCTATGCATGAAGTTCCCCACTCCAGAAGGAATCGCTACCATAAAGGGAGACCAAACACTAGCGCGACGCTGTTACAACGAAAGTATGAACCTCAAAGGTGACCCCAGAGGAAAAGAAACCAATATTATAGAATTCGGGGGAATCCGAGCTCGCAAAGAACTCCGCCCTCAGCCAGAAGGTGAAACTCAAGAAGTTCAAATTAGAGACGCTCCAGACAAAACAAGTATAAGAGCAAATCTGAGAAAAGACTTAAAGGAACTGCTAATAAAGCTCCTAAAAGATAACTCCGACCTCTTTGCATGGAAGGCCGCCGACATGCCTGGTATGGATCCCGGACTAATGTACCATAAGTTAACCGTATATCCAAGGTCTCAGCCAGTACAGCAAAAATGTAGGAAGCTCGGCCCAAAAAAGTCGCAAGTTGTAGAGGAGCAGGTACAGGCCTTGTTGGAGGTAGGGTTCATAAGGGAGGTAAAATACCCATTATGCTAGCCAATGTGGTGTTGGTCAAAAAGTCAAATGGGAAGTGGCGGATGTGCACCGATTACACCAACCTCAACAAAGCCTGCCCAAAAGATCCCTACCCACTCCCGAACATCGACACACTAGTTGACGCTTCGTCAGGCTATCAATACCTCTCCTTTATGGACGCTTACTCGGGATACAACCAGATCCCAATGTATCAACCCGACCAAGAGAAGACATCATTCTTGACTCCAAAAGAAAACTATTGCTATATAGTTATGCCCTTCGGACTCAAGAACGCAGGGGCTACTTACCAAAGACTGATGAACAAAGTCTTCGCCGACTACATCGGAAAGCTAATGAAGGTTTATGTAGACGACATGCTGGTAAAAACATAAAGTGAGGAATCGTTATTATCAGACCTCACTAAAGTGCTCAACACCATAAGAAAGCATGGTATGCGACTTAACCCCGCAAAGTGCACCTTCGCAGTAGAACCTGGCAAATTCCTGGGCTTCATGCTCACCCAAAGAGGAATCGAAGCAAACCCAGATAAGTGCCAGGCCATACTTTGCATGAAAAGTCTGACCTGTGTCAAGGAGGTCCAGCAACTCAATGGAAGACTAGTGGCTCTGTCTAGGTTCCTAGCTGGATCAGCCTTAAGATCTCTCCCCTTCTATGAAACATTAAGGAAGGGAAAGAGGTTCGAGTGGACCCCAGAATGTGAACAAGCCTTCCAAGATTTCAAGAAATTTCTGGGGCAACCACCTGTCCTTACTCGACCTCGGGAAGATGAAGAGCTCATACTATACCTCGCCGTAGGAGGTCGGGCAATAGCATCAGCACTAGTCAGAGAAGATGAAAGTGGGCAACAACCAATCTACTTCATCAGTAAGGCTTTATAAGGGGCTGAATTAAACTATCAAAAGATAGAAAAGTTCGCCCACACCCTCATACTCACTTCCCAATGACGCTGACCATACTTTCAAGCTCACACCATCAGAGTACGGACCAACCAACCCATAAAGGGGATCTTACAGAAAACAGACTTAGCTGGAAAAATACTACAATGGGCAGTCGAGTTGTCCGAATTTGACATTAAGTATGAAGCTCGGACAGCTATTAAATCCCAGTACCTGGCCGACTTTATCGCAGAGTATACTGACACTCCAGGTACCCCCACAAAGTGGAGCCTTTATGTAGATGGCTCCTCAAACAAAACCGGGAGTGGCGCAGCCGTCATTTTAGAAAGTGATCAGGGAACCCAAATCGAGATCTCCTTAAAGTTTGAATTTTCTGCCTCAAATAATCAAGCTGACTATGAAGCACTACTGGCTGGTTTGAGGCTGGCTAGGGAAGTGGGAGCTCAAAGGCTTACCATCTTTAGCGACTCCCAAGTAGTCACTTCACAAATAGAAGGGAGCTATGAAGCTAAGGATCCCACTATGAAAAAATACCTTGACAAAACCAAAGAACAACTCGGATAATTTAAGGGATATGTGGTCCGACATATACCCCGAGAACAGAATGCCCGAGCTGATGCACTCTCAAAACTAGCTAGCACCAAACCAGGGGGCAACAATAAAAGTCTCATCCAAGAAACACTCTGAAGTCCATCAACCTTGGAGGAACAAAATATCCTAGCCATATTAGGACAGGATCAAGGATGGATGACACCCATAATCAACTACCTCAAGTCAGAAACACTTCCCGCAGACAAAAAGAAGGCAAAAAGGCTAGTATGAGAAGCACAGTACTACACCATAATACAACACGTCCTATATAAAAGAGGAATCTCTACACCTCTCCTAAAATGCGTCCCGACCTCCGCTACAAGGGAAGTCCTTGAAAAAGTCCACAGTGGCATGTGCAGTAATCACCTTGGGGCACGAGCCCTTGCCAAAAAGGTACTTCGAGCTGGGTTCTACTGGCCGACCTTGCAAAGGGAAGCAATAGAGTTTGTCAAAATATTTTCACCATGCCAAAAGCACGCCAACTTCCACATAGCTCCACCTGAGGAGCTCATCTGTGTTTCTTCACCCTGGCCATTCGCAAAGTGGGAGCTCGACCTCCTTGGACCGTTCTCCCATGGGTCCGGACAAGTCAAGTTTTTCATTGTAGGCATAGACTACTTCACAAAGTAGATTGAAGCAGAGCCATTAGCTAATGCCACCGCCCAAAGAAGTCGGAAATTTCTATATAGAAACATTGTCGCAAGGTTTGGGGTCCCATGCTCCATCACCATAGATAATGGTACTCAATTCCCCGACACAGGCTTTAGAAATCTTGTAGCTGATTTAAAAATCAAGCACCAGTTCACCTCTGTAGAGCACCCACAATCCAATGGACAGGCGAAAGCCGCCAACAAAGTCATACTGGCCGGGTTAAAACAGAGATTACAGGACGCCAAAGGAGCTTGGGCAAAAGAGCTCCCACAAGTTCTATGGGCATATCGGACAACACCACATTCAACCACTAGAGAATCACCATTCCGACTTGCATACGGAATGGAGGCAATGATTCCTGTGGAGTTAGAAGAAGGATCTCCTAGGACGATCCTTTACAATGAAGATACCAACCCCCAAGCTCAAAGGGAGGAGCTCGACCTACTTCCAGAAGTTCGGGAAAGAGTTCGGATTAGAGAGGAAGCCCTAAAGCGTCGAATGGCAGTGAGGTATAATCGGAAGGTAGTCCAGCGAAGCTGCACCACTAATGACCTCATTTTAATCCAAAATGATATCGGAGCAGGTCGGTCAGGAGAAGAGAAGCTAGCAGCTAACTGGAAATGACTATACCGAGTAGCAGAAGTACTGGGGAAATGTTACTACAAGGTGTCTGATCTCGAAGGGCGAGAGCTACCAAGGTCATGACATGCCTGTAACCTAAGAAGGTACTATAGCTAGAGAAAAGTAAAGATCTTAGGTCAAAGGACACTCTTTTTCCTGAAAAGGTTTTTTAATGAAGCGCCAGGCCGAGATCTAAGAAACTGCCCGACCTCTAAGGGTAAGCACTCATATGTACATACCTATATCTATGTTTTTATTTCATTTATTATTCAAATAAAAGTCGCCAATTCCCTAAAAATTTTCCTACCAAGACGCATTAATCTAAGCTCATAAAACGCAAAAATTCATCGCCCGATTACAAAGAGGTCGGCAAGGTGAAAATCAAATTCATTGCCCGATTACAAGGAGGTCGGCAAGGTGAAAGCGATAGAAGCAAGTTAATGCAAGAAGTTATAAAAAGTAGACCATAAAAAGCGACCTGACGAGGTCTGACTAAAAATGGACTACTAAAAATAACTTAAGAAGGCCAAAGGATCACTGAAAATGGACGAAGACACCTTCCAAAGGCCAAGGAAAGGTTAAAAAACCAAAGGCCAAAACTGCTTCGCTGAAAGGTACAAGTCTTGCAAAAAAGACATTATTTAAAAAGCGAAAGCACAAGTCGAAACGGCGCTAAAAAGTCTTCCAAACAAACTATAAAGAAAAGGTTCCTCATCAAGAACACTACCTAAAAAGTTGTTGGAATATGACTAAAAAGCCCGAATAACAAGGTCGTACGGGTCGACGTCAGAGGGGCACGGGTACAATCAACGAAAAGAAAAAGCCAAAAAGGTTGAAAAATAACTTAAGGCTCAAAAGTGCTTAAAAGGGATGCAACTCCACTCAAAAGAAAGCACGAGCTCAGAACAGAAACTAAAAAGGTTCTATCTAAGGAACACTAAAAAGTTATCCGATGAATCACCAAAAGCCCGGATATCAAGCCGCAAGGATAACTTCGCCAAAGCAGAAGGTTGTCAACACAAACTCAAAGCAAGGCGTGATTCAAAAGGGAAGGGTAGAAAACCCACACTACCATTCAAAAGAGGTCGGACTGGGAAGTACCAAACCTCTAGAACTTCTGCAAGGATTGCAAAGTAATGAAGGAACAAGCCAGACAGATACTTGAGCACGAATTCTTCAAAGGGATCGAAGCTAAGAAGCACGACCTCACAAGGAAGATCGAAGCTCAAGCAGGGGCACTGTTCATACCTTGGGTCGAGCTATGCGATCCGGGTTGGACAAAAGATCAGAACGACCGACCTCTTGAAAGGTTGGTCCATTACTGACCGATTCACAAAGAGCTCGGCCAAATCGCTATAAGGCCCAAAGCAGGCCTAAAGCAAAGGACCCCCGCTCACCAAAAGGCGGTGGACTAAAAGATAAAGATCTCCTCCACAAAAAGATAAGATATGATAACAAACATATCTCAAGGAAGATCACTCCCCACTACTATAAATACATTGGAGCACTCGGATATAACTGATACGCTGATTCTACACAAAAAACCTGCTTAAAGCCCGTGCTAACTTAAGCATCGGAGTCTCTTGCAGGTACCACCATCCTCCGGTGATCAAGGATCAGCAACATCTCAAGGTTCAGCAAGTCGGACACAACAGCTCCGACCACAACAGCAGATCTCCTCCGAAATCGACCTTCAATTTCAGGTAACCCTCGGAACACTTTCCTTGTTCTTTTTCTTCTCTTTTGAACACCTTTCCGATGTCATATTGCATTACCAACCACTCCAGTAGCTTCGATTTGTCATTCTGAGTTGAACAGACAAACTTTTGCCGTCGTTCACCACCACACATACCTCCACAGACCGCCTAACATTTACTACTTTCCAGTTCTCTTTATCAAGCTTCTGTTGCCAATTAACGTTATTGTGGTACTGTCATCTGTGTTGCATCATTTTGAGTTGAATGAGCCAAAGATCACTGTTAGCTGCCGCCAAGCATGCCCTCACGCGCCACCTGAAGCTTCTTGCTCTTCCTAGTTCCGTCACTGTTCCAGATTTGATTTCCACTGCCGATTTCATTAGAAGATCAACAGTTTTGAGTACGCAGCATCTTTACTATTAGATTAGCTTGATGATCAATGATCTTGATCTTATCCATGCTCTTAACCCGCACACTGATCCGACGCGTTGTTTGACCTATGCATGCTGATGTCATTTTAGGGCTGAGTAAACCTTGTTGACATGTTTCAATTTACAATCATGTGTTGCCACATGTCTTTCCATACAACTAACGTGGCATCTGTCCAATCTGCTAATGTGACAATTTTCTATAGTGCCCTTTCTAAATTTTTTTGGTGATCTCTTTCTGTTTTGTCCTTTGTTTTCACTATTTTTACTCTGAATTTGCTATTTTTAAATTTTGTGGTATGTTTATGGAGAAATAAAAAAATTTTCAAATAAAGGCCAACATTTGTTGTGTTGTAATTGTTAGGACATTTTCCCTCCGATAGTTACTTTGTCAAAAATCATATTTGCAAGTAGAATGGTTATATTGCGCTAAACTGTCCCCACTGATTCTGTCACTACTGCAAGATTTTTGGCCACTTGATTGCTACTTGTCATACTCGCCCATCACGACCAGATCAAATGAAGTATCACTCTCGTTCTAACTCTTCCATGTTTATGCATGTGACTGCTATTATTGCCAGTAACTCTACTTCTCCAACTTTTGTTAGCTCATCTTTTTTGTTTGAGTCCATTCTTAAACTACTTCTCTTTTTTTTTTTGGTAATACGTTGGCTAATCTATCCACTTTTATAGGTAATTCAAAATGGTATCTTGATCAACGTTATTTTAAACTTTTAATCACATGTCACCTACGCATCATATTTTCTCTTCTTTGTCTACCATTGCCATTGCTCCTTTTGTTCACATTACTGATGGGTCCCTTATGCATGTTGATGGAGAAAAAATGTCGGTAAAGAATTTCACAAAAATGTTGTGTTGCAAGTATAGTTCTAAACCAACAAATTATCCTTGGTCAACGTTTAAATTGTTTGTCACTTAAGCAAACCTAATAAAATTAACCGAAGTATTTAAACCTCGGATTGTCTCTCGAGGAATTGCAGGGAAGTATGTTTATTATTGGCTATGAAAAAGTATATTTTTGGGTTTTGTAATAAGAAACAAAAAAGTAATATGGCAAGAAAATAAACTAATAACTAAGAAAGCTCTTAGCAAGGAAAGAGAATTAGAAGTCCTACCCTCATTATCATCATCAATTGTGATGGTAAATGTAAATTGCTTTCACTTAGTTATCCTCTAACAAATGAAGGAAAATCAAGCGAGCAAAATTGACTTAAGTTCACAAGTCCTAATCAAAGACTAGATTTAGTGAGGCTCAAGCCAACTAGCAACTTTCAATCACCAATCAACAAAGGAATTTTGAAAACTCAAGAGTCTCTAATTAATCAATCCAAGTCAAGAATATAAAAATCTAAATTAAAATCCACCCAAGCATTTTATCAAACACTTGGAAGGTATAAAATAAAAACATAGAAAATTGACAAGACATAGGAAATTCTAAGACTAACCAAAGCAAAGAAATAACAATAACAAAGCAATTGAACAATAAGAAACATGAAACATAAATTGCATTAATAAAAATTGAGAGTAACACATGAACTCATAAACTAAATTAGCAAAATAAAGGAATCAATAAGAGAAGTAGATAACTAAAGTGCTAGAACAAATAAAAGTAATAGAATACTAAATTAAAATAAGACTGAAACCCAAACCTAAAGAGAGAATGGAAGAAGAAATCCTAAACCTAGAGAGAGGAGAGAGCCTCTCTTTCTAGAAGACTACATCTAAAACCTAAAGTGTGAATGAATGAAAAGTGAATGATGGATCCCCTGGTTTGTCCCACTCTGCAGCCTCTAATCTTCATTTTCGGACTTGGAACTGGGCCAAAAACAGCCCAAAAATTGCCCCCAATATTTTCCTGTAACTGAGGCACGTGACGCTCGTTACCTATATGCGTCAGCCATGTGTACGCATCGCTGAACGAATTCTTGGTCACGCGTGCGCGTCGGGTCCAACTTCTCAAATCCTCAATTGCTTGTGTTCCTTCCACTTTTGCATGCTTCCTTTCCATCCTTTAAGCCATTCCTACCATAAAAAACCTGAAAACACTTAACATACATATCACGGTAACGAATGGTAATAAGAGAAGATTAAAAATTAGCAATTTTAAGGCCAAATAAGTATGTTTTCAATCATAGCACAAATACGGAAGGATTTATAAAACCATATAATTTATATGAATAAGTGTAAGAATAGTTGATAAAATCCACTCAATTCAATATAAAATAAACCGTAAAATAGTGGTTTATCAATCTTCCCACACTTAATCATTAGCATGTCCTCATGCTAAGCTCACGGGAACCAAAAGAGTGAAGAGGGATGGTAGGACTTATTAAATGCAACATATCTATATGAATGCAACTACATGCAAAAATGCTTCTACCTACTTGGTTAAAAGTAAACAAATTCTCTAAGAACAAACATAAACTGGATTCCACTAATTCAAATCTCAAAATAAAATATAAGTAGACATGCAAGAAGAGAGCTTGTGAATGCCGGGAACAAAGAATCGAGCACCGAATCCTCTCTGGAAGTATATACACTCTAATCACTCTAGTGTTTGAGGGTCGATTCTCTCGGTTCTCTACTAATCTTGCTTTCTAAGGCTTGCTCTTCTTCTACCAATTAACAAAATTTAATGCACAAATACACATATCAAGAGGTCTTTTCAAGGGTTGTAATGGGGTTAGGGTAAAGGTAGGATTGTATTTGGTCAAGTGGACTAAAATATGAATCCTTGATTAACCTAAACTTTCCACCTAACTTAAGACAATCATATAATCAGAATATAAAATCTAACAACCCATTAACTATATTTTTCACATATTCATGCATTCGAATTTGAGTACAACTCATTTGCATTGCTACCACCATTTACTTTGGGGCATTTTGTCCCCTTTTTATTTTTTCTCCTTTTTTTTCTTTTTATTTTTCTTTTATTTTTGGTTTTGCTTTTTCTTTTGTTTTTTTTCAATGCATACAATTAAGGTATTGAATGCATGAATATGTCCTGAACATTCTTTTCATATTTTTACAAAAAGTATAACATATCCAATTCCCAAACCAAATATTACTATACCCAATTTCTCCACACTTAATTCATGAACACTTTCACTAGTCTAAGCTAACCAAGGATTTAAATTAGGGACATTTATTGTTTTTCACTTAGATTTAATGATGTGCTAAAATAAAGAACAAATGGGATAAAATAGGCTCAACATGGGGTTGCAAAGGATAATGAAACGGTAAGGCCATATGGGTATGTGAGCTATAGTGAAACAAAGGCCTCAATCACGTAAGTGCATGCATACATCAAACAATGGAAATATAGAATCAAGCAAGACAAAGATCACAATTTTAGAGAGAACAACACACACCATAATAAAACATTAGTTGATAAAATACAACCAATCAAATAGGTTCAAAATGCTCACTGGTTTTGTGTGTTCGAGCTCTAAAACCACGTTCCAAATTAAATTTCTTCAAGAAAGTTTAACAAAAAATTTTAATTTAAATTATTGAAATGCTCTAAAATAGTTTCTTGGAAGAGAATTCATCACTTCAACCAAGTAGTACATACATGCAAGCAAATAACTACACATGCAATCTATTATGCAATGCAATAACTAACTAACAAAGAAGAGTAAGAATTGGTGTTGGGAAAAGGAATTGTTAACCACGGAAGTTGGTATCGATCTCCCCACACTTAAAGATTGCACTGTGATGAGCGGATAATTTATACGCTTTTTGGCATTGTTTTTATTATGTTTTTAGTAGGATCTAGTTACTTTTAAGGATGTTTTCATTAGTTTTTATGTTAAATTCACATTTCTGGACTTTACTATGAGTTTGTGTATTTTTCTGTGATTTCAGGTATTTTTTGGCTGAAATTGAGGGACTTGAGCAAAAATCAGATCCAGAGGTAGAAGAAGGACTGCTGATGCTGTTGGATTCTGACCTCCCTGCACTCAAAGTGGATTTTCTGGAGCTACAGAACTCAAAATGGCACGCTTCCAATTGCGTTGGAAAGTAGACATCCAGGGATTTCCAGCAGCAATATATAATAGTCCATACTTTGGCCAAGTTTAGATGACGTAAAAGGGCATTGAACGCCAGTTCTACGCTGCTGTCTGGAATTAAACGCCAGAAACATGTCACGAGCCAGAGTTGAACGCCAGAAATACGTTACAAACTGGCGTTCAACTCCAAGAATGACCTCTCCATGTGGAAACTTCAAGCTCAGCCCAAGCACACACCAAGTGGGCCCCGGAAGTGGATTTATGCATCAATTACTTACTTCTGTAAACCCTAGCAACTAGTTTAGTATAAATAGGACTTTTTACTATTGTATTAGACATCTTTGGATGCCTAGTTCTTAGATCATGGGAGCTGGCCATTCGGCCATGCCTGGACTTATGTATTTTCAACGGTAGAGTTTCTACACTCCATAGATTAAGGTGTGGAGCTCTGCTGTTCCTCATAAATTAATGCAAAGTACTACTATTTTTCTATTCAATTCAACTTATTCCGCTTCTAAGATATTCATTCGCACTTCAACATGAATGTGATGAACGTGACAATCATCATCATTCCCTATGAACGCGTGCCTGACAACCACTTCCGTTCTACCTTCGATTGAATGAGTATTTCTTGGATCTCTTAGTCAGAATCTTCGTGGTATAAGCTAGATTGATGGCGGCATTCATGAGAGTCCGGAAAGTCTAAACCTTGTCTGTGGTATTCCGAGTAGGACTCTGGGATTGAATTACTGTGACGAACTTCAAACTCGCGAGTGCTGGGCGTAGTGACAGACGCAAAAGGAGGGTGAATCCTATTCCAGTATGATCGAGAACCTCAGATGATTAGCCGTGCTGTGACAGAGCATTTGGACCATTTTCACAAGAGGATAGGATGCAGCCATTGACCACGGTGATGCCTCCAGATGATTAGCCATGCAGTGACAGCACATCGGACCATTTTCCAGAGAGGATGAAAAGTAGCCATTGACAATGGTGATGTTCTTACATAAAGCCAGCCATGGAAAGGAGTAATACTGATTGGATGAAGACAGCAGGAAAGCAGAGGTTCAGAGGAACGAACGCATCTCCATACACTTATCTGAAATTCTCACCAATGATATACATAAGTATTTCTATATTTATTTTCTGTCTATTTATTATTTATTTTTGAAAACTCCATAATCAATTATTATCCGCCTGACTGAGATTTACAAGATGACCATAGCTTGCTTCATACCAACAATCTCCGTGGGATCGACCCTTACTCACGTAAGGTTTTATTACTTGGACGACCCAATGCACTTGCTGGTTAATTGTATCGAAGTTGTGAATGAAAAACGATTTATTAAGACGTGCGTACAGAGTTTTTGATGCCGTTGCCTGAGATCACAATTTCGTGCACCAAGTTTTTGGCGCCGTTGCCGGGGATTGTTCGAGTTTGGACAACTGACGGTTCATCTTGTTGCTCAGATTAGGTAATTTTCTTTTTGTTTTATTTTCAAAAATTTTTCAAAAATCTCTCAAAAAATTCTCATCTGTTTTCGAAAAAAAAATTTAAAAATTCTTTTCAAAAATTTTTATTATGTTCTTCAGAATTTTTAAGAATGAATTCTAGTGTTTCATGATGATTTGTTGAATCCTGGCTGGCTGTAAGCCATGTCTAATCTTTTGGACTGGGGTTTCAACTTATCATCACAAGAGCATGTTGATCCTCACATACTTAGTTGCTCTATACATGGAAAGTATCAATACATGCTAAAGCTTGGCTGGCTATTAAGTCATGTCTAACCCTCAGATTGGAGCTTTAGACTAAAGAGCACAAGATTCCTGGAATTCATATTAAAAATTTTGGAATCCTTATTTTTCTTTTTCACATTAATTTTTGAAAAATCAAAAAAAAAATTTACAAAATCATAAAAATCAAAAATATTTTGTGTTTCTTGTTTGAGTCTTGAGTCAATTTTTAAGTTTGGTGTCAACTGCATACTCATCTTGCATTTTTTGAAAATTGCATTCATGCATTGCATTCATCATGATCTTCAAGTTGTTCTTGATAAACCTTCTTGATTGATCTTCATATTTTTCTTGTTTTGTGTCTTTTCTTGTTTTTCATGTGCATTTTTGCATTCATAGTGTCTAAACATGAAAGATTTCTAAGTTTGGTGTCTTGCATGTTTTCTTTGCATTGAAAATTTTTCAAAAATATGTTCTTGATGTTCATCATGATCTTTAAAGTGTTCTTGGTGTTCATCTTGACATTCATAGTATTCTTGCATTCATCACATACTTTGATCCAAAATTTTCATGCATTGCATCATTCTTCATGTTTTTCTCTCTCATCATTAAAAATTCAAAAATAAAAAAAAATATCTTCTCCTTTTTCTTCTTATAAATTCGAAAATTTGAGTTGACTTTTTCAAAATTTTTAAAAATTTAGTTGTTTCTTATGAGTCAAATCAAATTTTTAATTTAAAAATCTTATCTTTTTCAAAATCTTTTTCAAAAATCAAATCTTTTTCATTTTTCTTATTTATTTTCGAAAATTTTAAAAATATTTTTCAAAAATCTTTTTCTTATCCTTATCTCCTAATTTTCGAAAATAACATCATCAATTAATGTTTTGATTCAAAAATTTCAAGTTTGTTACTTGCTTGTTAAGAAAGATTCAAACTTTAAGTTCTAGAATCATATCTTGTGATTTCTTGTGAATCAAGTCATTAATTGTGATTTTAAAAATCAAATATTTTTCAAAACTAATTTCAATCATATCTTTTCAAAAATATCTTTCTATCTTATCTTTTTCAAAATCATATCTTTTTCAAAAATTTGATTTTAAAATATCTTTTCTAACTTCTTATCTTCTTATCTTTTCAAAATTGATTTTCAAATTTGTTTCAACTAACTAACTAACTTTTTGTTTGTTTCTTATCTTTTTCAAAACTACCTAACTAACCCTCTCACTCTAATTTTCGAAAATATCTCCCTCTTTTTCAAAAATTCTTTTTAATTAACTAATTCTTTCAAAATTCAATTTTAATTTATTTCTTCTTTTAATTTTTGAAAATCACTAACCATTTTTCAAAAATAATTTTCAAAAATCCTTCTCTCTCATCTCCCTCTGTTTATTTATTCATTTACTAACATCTCTTCCTCACTCACCAAAAATCCGAACCCCCTTTCTCTCTCTGAGTTCAGATTTTTCTCTTCTTTTCTTCTACTCTTCTTTTCTTCCACTCACCTAAGGGAACCTCTATACCTGGGCAAAAAGGATCCCTATTTTTATTATTTTTCTATTCTCTCTTTTTCATATGAGCAGGAGCAAGGACAAGAACATTCTTGTTGAAGCAGATCCTGAACCAGAAAGGACTCTGAAGAGAAAACTAAGAGAAGCTAAATTACAACAATCCATAGACAACCTTACAGAAAGTTTCGAACAAGAAGAGGAGATGGCATCCGAAAATAATAATAATGCAAGGAGGATGCTTGGTGACTTTACTGCACCTAATTCCAATTTACATGGAAGAAGCATCTCCATCCCTACCATTGGAGCAAACAATTTTGAGCTGAAACCTCAATTAGTTTCTCTGATGCAACAAAACTGCAAGTTTTATGGACTTTCATCTGAAGATCCCTTTCAGTTCTTAACTGAATTCTTGCAGATCTGTGATACTGTTAAGACTAATGGAGTAGATCCTGAAGTCTACAGTCTCATGCTTTTCCCGTTTGCTGTAAGAGACAGAGCTAGAATATGGTTGGACTCTCAACCTAAGGATAGTCTGAACTCTTGGGATAAGCTGGTCAAGGCTTTCTTAGCCAAGTTCTTTCCTCCTCAAAAGCTGAGTAAGCTTAGAGTGGATGTTCAAACCTTCAGACAGAAAGAAGGTGAATCCCTCTATGAAGCTTGGGAGAGATACAAGGAACTGACCAAAAAGTGTCCTTCTGACATGCTTTCAGAATGGACCATCCTGGATATATTCTATGATGGTCTGTCTGAATTAGCTAAAATGTCATTGGATACTTTTGCAGGTGGATCCATTCACCTAAAGAAAACGCCTGCAGAAGCTCAAGAACTCATTGACATGGTTGCTAATAACCAGTTCATGTACACTTCTGAGAGGAATCCTGTGAGTAATGGGACGCCTCAGAAGAAGGGAGTTCTTGAAATTGATACTCTGAATGCCATATTGGCTCAGAATAAAATATTGACTCAGCAAATCAATATGATTTCTCAGAGTCTGAATGGAATGCAAGCTGCATCCAACAGTACTCAAGAGGCATCTTCTGAAGAAGAAGCTTATGATTCTGAGAACCCTGCAATAGCAGAGGTGAATTACATGGGTGAACCTTAAGGAAACACTTATAATCCCTCATGGAGAAATCACCCAAATCTCTCATGGAAGGATCAACAAAAGCCTCAACAAGGCTTTAATAATGGTGGAAGAAATAGGTTTAACAATAGCAAGCCTTTTCCATCATCCACTCAGCAACAGACAGAGAACTCTGAACAAAATACCTCTAATTTAGCAAACTTAGTCTCTGATCTATCTAAGGCCACCGTAAGTTTCATGAATGAAACGAGGTCCTCCATTAGAAATTTGGAGGCACAAGTGGGCCAGCTGAGTAAAAGGATCACTGAAATCCCTCCTAGTACTCTCCCAAGCAATACAGAAGAAAATCCAAAAGGAGAGTGCAAGGCCATTGATATAACCATCATGGCCGAACCCACAAGAGAGGAGAAGGACGTGAATCCCAAGGAGGAAGACCTCTTGGGACGTCTAGTGATCAATAAGGAGTTTCCCTCTGAGGAACCAAAGGAATCTGAGACTCATCTAGAGACCATAGAGATTCCATTGAACCTCCTTATGCCATTCATGAGCTCTGAAGAGTATTCTTCTTCTGAAGAGAATGAAGATGTTACTGAAGAGCAAGTTGCCAAGTTCCTTGGTGCAATCATGAAGCTGAATGCCAATTTATTTGGTATTGAGACTTGGGGAGATGAACCTCCCCTATTCACCAATGAACTAAATGCATTGGATCAACTGAGATTGCCTCAGAAGAAACAGGATCCTGGAAAGTTCCTAATACCTTGTACCATAGGCACCATGACCTTTGAGAAGGCTCTATGTGACCTGGGGTCAGGAATAAACCTCATGCCACTCTCTGTAATGGAGAAATTGGGAATCTTTGAGGTACAAGCTGCTAAAATCTCATTAGAGATGGCAGACAATTCCAGAAAATAGGCTTATTGACAAGTAGAGGACATAGTAGTAAAGGTTGAAGGCCTTTACATCCCTGCTGATTTCATAATCCTAGATACTGGGAAGGATGAGGATGAATCCATCATCCTTGGAAGACCCTTTCTAGCCACAGCAAGAGCTGTGATTGATGTTAACAGAGGTGAACTAGTCCTTCAATTGAATGAGGACTCCCCTGAGTTTAAAACTCAAGGACATCCTTCTGTAAACATGGAAAAGAGGCACAGTAAGCTTCTCTCAAAACAGAGTCAACCAGAGCCCCCACAGTCAAACTCTAAGTTTGGTGTTGGGAGGCCACAACCAAACTCTAAGTTTGGTGTTGAACTCCCATATCCAAACTCTAAGTTTGGTGTTGGGGAGTCTCAACAATGCTCTGAACATCTGTGAGGCTCTATGAGAGCCCACTGTCAAGCTATTGACATTAAAGAAGCGCTTGTTGGGAGGCAACCCAATTTTTATTTATCTAATTTTAATTTATTTTTATTGTTATTTCATGTTTTATTAGGTTCATGATCATGTGGAGTCACAAAATAAATATAAAAATTGAAAACGGAATCAAAAACAGCAGAAGAAAAATCACACCCTGGAGGAGGATCTCACTGGCGTTTAAACGCCAGTAAGGAGCATCTGTCTGGCGTTCAACGCCAGAATAGAGCATGTTTCTGGCGTTGAACGCCAGAAACAAGCAGCATCCTGGCGTCCAGACGCCAGAAATGCGCAGTGAAGAAGAGCTGGCGCTGAACGCTAGAAACAAGCATCTGGGCGCTGAACGCCCAGAATAAGCATCAATTCGGCGTTTAAACGCCAGAATTGCATGCAAAGGCATTTTACATGCCTAATTGGTGCAGGGATGTAAATCCTTGACACCTCAGGATCTGTGGACCTCACAGGATCCCCACCTACCTCACCATCCCTCTCTCCATTCATGGTCATCCCTTCTGTTTTCCATTTACCACTCACATCCATACACTCACCCACCTTCAAAATTCAACATCTCTTTCCCACCCAATCCTACCCATATGGCCGAATACACATATCCCTCCATCTCCTCCATATCTTCTTCTTCTTTTTCTATTCTTTCTTCTTTTGCTCGAGGGCGAGCAACATTCTAAGTTTGGTGTGGTAAAAGCATAGCTTTTTTGTTTTTCCATAACCATTAATGGCACCTAAGGCTAGAGAAACCTCAAGAAAGAGAAAAGGAAAGACAATTGCTTCCACCTCTGAGCCATGGGAGATGGAAAGATTCATCTCACAAGCCCATCACTAAGAAAATGATGGAGCAAACAAGAGAGCACATTCATAGATCTCAACAGGCACATAAAGAAGCTCATCATCAAGAAACCCCTGAGATACCTCAAGGGATGCACTTTCCTCCACAAAATTTTTGGGAGCAAATCAACACCTCCCTAGGAGAATTAAGTTCCAACATGGGACAACTAAGGGTGGAACATCAAGAGCACTCCATCATCCTTGATGAAATTAGAGAAGAACAAAAAGCAATGAGGGAGGAGCAACAAAGACAAGGAAGAGACATAGAAGAGCTCAAGGACATCATTGGTTCCTCAAGAAGGAAACGCCACCATCACTAAGGTGGATTCATTCCTTGTTCTTAAATTCTCTGTTTTTTCGTTTTCTTTATGTTAAGTGCTTATCCATGTTTGTGTCTTATTACATGATCATTAGTAATTAGTAACTATGTCTTAAAGTTATGAATGTCCTATGAATCCATCACCTCTCTTAAATGAAAAAATGTTTTAATTCAAAAGAACAAGAAGTACATGAGTTTCGAATTTATCCTTGAACTTTGTTTAATTATATTGATGTGGTGACAATACTTTTTGTTTTCTGAATGAATGCTTGAACAGTGCATATGTCTTTTGAAGTTGTTGTTTAAGAATGTTAAATATGTTGGCTCTTGAAAGAATGATGACAAGGAGACATGTTATTTGATAATCTAAAAAATCATAAAAATGATTCTTGAAGCAAGAAAAAGCAGCAAAGAACAAAGCTTGCAGAAAAAAAAATAGCGAAAAAAAAGAAAATAGAAAGAAAAAGAAAAAGCAAGCAGAAAAAAGCCAAAAGCTCTTAAAACCAAAAGGCAAGAGCAAAAAGTCAATAACCCTTAAAACCAAAAGGCAAGGGTAATAAAAAGGATCCCAAGGCTTTGAGCATCAGTGGATAGGAGGGCCTAAAGGAATAAAATCTTGGCCTAAGCGGCTAGATGACGCGCCCGCGTAGATGACGCGCCCGCGTGGCAAAGCAAAATGCCAAATGACGCGTTCGCATGAATGACGCGATCGCGTGACATGCGCGATCTGCATAATCTGCAGAATTTGCTGGGGGCGATTTTGGGCCCTGTTTTGACCCAGTTTTCGGTCCGGAAAAGCAGACTAGAGCCAGAGAACATGCAGAAACCAAAAACAACATTCATTCTACACAGTTTTTAGTTTTTAGATCTAGTTTTACTCCTTCTCTAGGTTTTCTCTCTACACATTCATAGTTCTTAGGATTTTAATTTTCTATTGCTCTTTGCATTGAGATATTGAGAAGAGTTATTACCTCACCAAGACTTCGTCATTCTAGTTCATTTTCTTTACTTGGCTTTACTCTTCCATGTCCTTTAATTTACTCAATTTTACTATTGGATTACTTTAGAATTTATTAATACAAGAATTACTTTTATTTTTAATTGATTCCTTTGAGTTTTATTTATCATGTCTTCCTTTAATTCCCTTGCTTATGTTATGAGTTCTACATTCACAATGAGCGAGTAGTTCCTTAACTTGATGGGCAGTTGATTGAAAGGAACCCTTGAGTTGGGGTGCTTAAAAGAAAAATTGTAATTGGGTTTATTGTTGGAATGCTCTCTAATCACTGACACTAATCCTTTTCAATTGAGTGGATTGGAACTTGTGAATAGAAACAACATTCCAACTTGTTTGACTTTCCCTTACCTAGTAAAGGATAACTAAACAGAACAACCTTCAATTATCAATTAATCTTGGGAGTACTGCAACAAGAATAGGGCTTCCAACTAATCTACTCCCAGTCAAGGCTTTTATTTAAATTATTTAATTTCTCTAATTTAATTTCCTGTTTATTCAACTCAAACCATTTTGAAAACATCTGATTAATAAAATAGCACACCTTTCTGCAACTCGTTGGGAGACTACCTGGGATTCATACTCCCAGTATTTTAATTTTAATTTTTGTGACAACCCTTCTAAATTGATAAGCGGAATTCTGGTTGATTAAGAACTATACTTGCAACGCGTATCTTATAACAATTCTTAATTTGCCAATATTTGCCACGTCAATTTTTGGCGCCGTTGCTGGGGAGTTGCAATAGAGTGCTAAAGTTATTAATTGGAATTTATTTATTTGTATTTTATTTTATCTTGCTACTATGAGCTGCTTGTTTCTTTCGCTAGATGACGCGTTCACTTCCTGATCCAAGCTTGCCAGTATTCGATCCTGAGATTGAAAGAACTATTTCACGAATAAGGCAAGCTCGGCGTCGGTTAGTCCTCTCTGAGGGCGGATCTGAAACGTCATTTGAGAAAGAAACCAGCCCCCGTTCTACTGATTCGGTTGATTTACGTGTAGGCGACATGGCAGAACCTAGGAGAGTTACTATCCAGGAGGTTAGAGTCCCTGATTTTACAATGCAACCGTTTCAAGCGCATCACCCAGCGGTGGCTACAGACTTTGAAATAAAGACCGCACTGCTCAATTTGATGCCCAAGTTTCATGGCTTGCCTGCTCAAGAGCCTATCAAGCACCTGAGAGATTTTCAAGCAGCCTGTTTTACTGCCAGGCGTGACGGTGCAGATGAAACTTCAATTCTGTTGAAAGCTTTTCCATTTTCTCTTGAAGGAAAGGCAAGAGAGTGGTACTACACTCAACCCGCAGCAACTGTATCCAATTGGGATACACTTAAAAGAGAATTTTTGGAAAAGTTCTTTCCAGCTGAAGTTACTGATAAACTGAGAAAAGACATTTCCATGATTGTTCAGGACGAATCTGAGACTCTCTATGAATACTGGGAGTGCTTCAATAATCTTCTGGAAGCTTGCCCCTACCATATGATTGACAAGATAGTGTTACTCGGTTACGCCACACAGGGCATGAGGCCCCAAGATAAGACCACATTGGAAAGTGCTAGCAATGGGTCTATGAAAAAGTATAAGACCACTGATGAGGCATGGCAACTAATCAGCGACTTAGCTGAATCTACTCGGAATCACATGCAGAAACAAGGCCGTTCAAAAGCCGTTGCAGAAGTATCCTCTAGCAGAGAGACTGCTGCTCTAACTCAGAGTATCTATGAAATGACCAACTTGCTGAAGCAGATGCAATTGAATCAACAACAAGTTCAGCAAGCTCAACCTTCTCCACCACAGCGAAGCCAACAGTTAGTCCCATAGAGAGTTTACGGAAGACAACACCGTGGTAGCCACTCATAACTTCTATGACCGTCCCAACCAAGGGTACAATCAAGGTAGCAATTACAGCCATGGATGGTAGGACAATTCTAACCAGAATTGGAGGGACAACAACAACAGAGGAGGCAGAGACAATAAGGGAAATCAGAGGTGGAATAACAACAACAACAGGCAGCAGAACCAGAACCAGCCTTACAGAGCACCTCACCTGAGGCAATCCCAAGGACCACAGAATAACCAACAGTAGACCTCTCAAATTACATATCCTTCTTCATCTGCTAATGACGATTTACTACAATCCATTGATTGGAGACAACAGACCATGGAAAATAACCTCTATGCTACACTAAATAGTCTGAACTCTACTTTGCAAGCTCTTGTCTCACAGATTGGATCAATGAATAACTCCAATAACCAGCCTTTGAGCTCCAGTGGAATCCCCTCTCAACCATTATCCAATCCAAAGGGTGGCATTAATGCCATCACCCTAAGGTCCAGAACCACACTACAGGAGAGGAATCAGGAGGAGCCAAGCCCACCAGAACACACCTCAGCTGAAGAGGTAGTGGAAATAGAAGATGTTGAAGAGGAAGAGGACATACAGGACATAGATGAAAAAGAAGAAGTTCAACCACAGGAGGAAGCACCAAAGGGCGCAGACACTGCAGAAAACACCACTCCCATTCCATTTCCACAACTTGCAAGGAAGCCCAGGAAGCAGCTGGAACCTGATCCAAAAATGGTAGAGATATTCAAAAAGGTTGAGGTAACTGTTCCTCTTTTTGATGTTATTCAACAGGTACCTAAATATGCAAAGTTTCTAAAAGATTTATGTATACATAAAGACAAAATTAATGAATTAGAAACTATTCCTTTAGGTAGTTCCATATCTGCTTTAATGGGAGGTTTACCTGAAAAGTGTAGTGACCCAGGTCCATGTATGGTTAATTGTACTATTGGTGGTGTAGTATTTTCTGACTGCATGTGTGATTTAGGAGCATGTGTGAGTATAATGCCTTTGTCTATATATGATATTTTGAGGCTCCCTCCCTTAAAAAGGTTGGCAGCTCATTTTGTGTTAGCAGATAAAAGCATCATTACGGTGGCTGGAGTTGTTGAAGATGTGTTAGTGGGCATTAAGGGGCTCACATTCCCCATTGATTTTTATATCCTGGAGATGCCCCAAAATGACTCAGAGAAGCCATCATCAATCCTACTCGGAAGACCATTCCTGAAGACCTCGAAGTTCAAATTAGATGCTTTTTCAGGAACATACTCTTTTGAAATAGATGGCCGAGTAGTAATCTTCAATCTGAATGGAGTTATGAAGCATCCTCCAGAGGATCATTCTATCCTCCAGTGTGACATTATAGATGAAACCGTGGCTGAAGTTCACCAGGAGGAATTTGAAGAGAAGTACATAGGACAAGGTCCAAGTATGGGGACATTCTCAGAGGACAATGACAGTGTTTTACCATTGTTACCAGCTCCAGACAACCCAGAGCCTGACCATGACCAGAAGTTAGAATTAAAACCCCTTCCTCCACACTTCAAATAGGCATACCTTGAGGACGAGCAGAAGTTTCTAGTTATCATTGCAAGGGAACTCACTTCTCAACAGGAAGAGCAGTTACTTAGTGTGCTGAGGAGGCACAAGAAGGCAATTGGTTGGAGTTTGGCAGACATAGTAGGCATCAACCCTCAAGTCTATGAGCATAGGATATTTTTAGAAGAGGGAGCAAGACCTGTCCATCAACCCCAGAGAAGACTGAACCCCACTATCTTAGAGGTTGTCAAGAAGGAAGTGACCAGATTACTGGAGGCAGACATCATCAATCCCATCTCAGATAGTGAATGGGTAAGCCTAGTACAAGTGGTGCCCAAGAAGTCTGGAGTCACTACAGTGAAGAATGAGCATGGAGATCTCATTGCAACCAGAGTTCAGAACGCCTGGAGGGTCTGTATTGACTACAGACGCCTCAACCAGGCCACTCGTAAGGATCACTATCCTCTTCCATTCATTGATCAAATGCTGGATCGCCTGTCAGGTAAATTACATTATTGTTTTCTAGATGGTTACATAGGTTATTTACAGATTCATATAGCTCCTGAGGATCAGGAAAAGACTACTTTTACATGTCCTTTTGGGACTTATGCTTACAAGAGAATGCCCTTTGGTTTGTGCAATGCACCAGCTACCTTCCAAAGGTGCATGATGAGTCTTTTCTCTGATCTTATTGAGGACTGTATGGAAGTTTTTATGGATGATTTTAGTATATATGGCAATTCCTTTAGCCTTTGCTTAGATGGATTATCTAGAGTATTAGATAGACGTGTCAGTACAAACCTTGTATTAAATTTTGAAAAATGTCACTTTATGGTAAAACAAGGTATTGTACTAAGACATGTTGTGTCTAATACTGGCATTTCTGTAGATCCAGCTAAGGTGGATGTTATTTCTAGTTTACCTTACCCCTCTTCTGTGAGGGAAGTCCGTTCGTTCCTTGGCCATGCAGGTTTTTACAGGAGATTCATTAAGGACTTCAGTAAGGTAGCACTTCCCTTATCCAGGCTGCTGCAGAAAGATATTGAGTTCGAGTTCAGTGGAGGATTGCAAACAAGCGTTTGATAAGCTGAAGACCGTCCTAACTCAAGCTCCAATAGTGAGAGGACCAGACTGGAGCCAACCATTTGAAATAATGTGCGACGCCTCCAACCATGCAGTGGGAGCAACACTGGCTCAGCGTGAAGGTAAGGACCCCTTTGTTATTGCTTATGCGTCTAAAACTTTAGATGCCGCTCAGTCCAATTACACTACTACTGAGAAAGAGCTTCTTGCTATTGTTTTTGCTTTGGATAAATTCAGAGCCTATTTACTTGGTACGAAGGTAGTAGTGTACTCGGACCACGCAGCTCTAAAATATCTATTAGCTAAAAAGGAGTCCAAACCGAGGCTTATACGTTGGATACTGCTATTACAAGAATTTGATTTAGAAATTAAGGATAGGAGTGGTAACCAGAATTTAGTGGCAGACCATTTGAGTCGCCTTGAGCATATTACAGATGACCCCACTCCTATAGCTGATAATTTCCCATTTGATAACCTGCAAGCAGTATCTGAGGTAGTCCCTTGGTATGCACCTGTAGCTAATTATCTAGTTAGCCGCACCTTTCCTCCAAACTTTTCTAAGCATCAAAGAGACAAGCTGAAAAGCGAGTCTAAATATTATATATGGGATGACCCATATTTATGGAGATGTGGTGCTGACCAGGTAATTAGACGGTGTGTGCCTCAATCAGAATTCCAGTCCATCTTAGAGGCCTGTCACTCATCTGAGAGTGGAGGACATTTTGGCCCTCAAAGAACAGCTAGAAAAATCTTAGACAGTGGATTCTGGTGGCCTACACTTTTTAGAGACACTGCTGAATTTTGTAGATCTTGTTTCCCATGCCAAAAATTTGGTAATATATCCAAGAGGGATGAGATGCCTCAACAAATTATGCTTTTCTGTGAAATTTTTTATGTTTGGGGCATTGACTTCATGGGTCCATTTCCAAATTCTAATGGTTATTTTTATATATTGTTACCTGTGGATTACGTTTCCAAATAGGTGGAAGCAATTCCTACCCGCACTGATGATGCTAACACTGTTGTTTCCTTTGTGAGAAACCACATTATTTGTCGCTTTGGATCACCACGAGCAATCGTGAGTGATCAAGGCACCCATTTTTGTAACAGGAGACTAACAGGATTAATGAAGAAGCATGGGATAATTCATAAGGTTGCAACAGCCTACCATCCTCAGACTAATGGGCAAGCCGAGGTGTCAAATAGAGAGATAAAGCGTATCTTACAAAAGATAGTCAAACCTCATAGAAGAGACTGGAGCACCAGGCTACAAGATGCACTCTGGGCATACAGAATAGCATACAAAACACCCATTGGGATGAGTCCTTTCCGCTTAGTTTATGGAAAAGCTTGTCATCTCCCTGTTGAAGTAGAACACAAAGCCTTTTGGGCAGTAAAGGAGTGCAACATGGGAATTGAGAAAGCCGGAACTGAAAGGAAGTTGCAACTGCAAGAACTGGAAAGCCTTCGCCTAGAAGCTTATGAGAACTCAAGACTATACAAGGAGAAGATGAAGGCTGTACATGATCAGCACATCAAGAGAAAAGAGTTCCAACCTGGGGACTTAGTCCTCCTTTACAAATCTCGACTGAGGCTCATGCCAGGCAAGTTGAGATCAAGATGGGAAGGTCCATATAGAGTAGAGAAGGCCGAACCATACGGAGTTTATCACCTAAGCCATCCTTCAAGCTCTGAACTTATCAAAGTTAATGGACATCGTTTAAAGCTGTACCATGGCGAGAAGCTGAAGAAAAAAAAGGAGCTCGAGATCTTCCTCTTGGAAGATCCCCACATAGCCGAAGCCTGAGCTGGTGGAGCGTCCAACTTACGGACGTTAAAGCAAAGTGCTAGGTGGGAGACAACCCACCATGGTATGATCGTTCTTTTCTTTATTCTTAGTTTTTCTATTTAATAACTCTTCTCTTTATTAGTACATTTCGTGCATCTGCATTTACATACTTTTATTTAAAAAAAAAAAATTCACGCGACGCGATCGCCTCATTGACGCGTCCGCATCGCAGGAGATGGGAGAAAAAAAATAAAATGAACAGAGAGTCACGCAAGAGCGTGGCTGGAGGCGTGCCAGTGGCACAAATCGTCCCACGCGACCGCGTGACCGACGCGACCGCATCACTAGGGAACATTGGCCTCCTACGCGATCGCGTGACCCACGCGACCGCGTGCCCTGGAATTCGACGTGAAAAGTGTGCACGACCGAAAGTTGTGCTAGAGTGGTGCTGGATTGGTGCTGAACGCACAATTCTTCCCACGCGACTGCGTGACCGACGCGACCACGTCATATCCCTCTAATGGCCACTCACGCGATCGGATGCCCCACGCGATCGCGTCACCCAATATTTGGCAATTAATGATTTTGAACAGAGAGTTGTGCGAGTGCAAGGCTGCCCTCGCGCCAGTGGCATAAAACGGGTCACGCGACCGCGTCAATCAGTGTAAGCGCAAGTCGCGCGACCGCGTGCCCCACGCGACCGCGTCGATTGCACCGCACAGCTTCCCTAATTTGCCACTTATCTTATCTTTTTCTCCCCAAATCCTATTTTCTCTTTTCCCTCCTTATTTCTTCCTCCTCCCATCTTCTTTCTCCCTTCTTCCTTCTTTCACACTCTCTCTCTCTCTCTCTCTCTCTCTCTCTCTCTCTCTCACTCCCATTAACAAGGTTTTCTTTTCTTCTTCTCCCCTTACTTTTCTATTATTCTTCTTATTTTTATATTTTACTTTCTTTTCTTTTTCTTTTTCCTTTCATTATCCATATTTTCTTTTTCTTTCTTTTTCCTTTTTAGTTGGTGTTGGAATTTTACTTGAGTCATTATTTCTCATTATATGCTTGTGGATTGCTGTAAATTTGTTTGGCAATTATATATTACTTTTTAAATGGGTCGCTTGCTTGTTCAATTTAATACTTTCTATACCTTAATTATCATGCATGCTATGTGTTTGTGAAAAAGCCTATATGGCATTATGCATTTTTCTACGTTATTCTATTCTACTATTAAATGCTTATTTTTCACAAAACCCCTTTCATATTTTATTTGTTGAATATAATTGTCAATACAAATGTGATGGTTTGTTACGAATGATGCTTGATCTATGCTACTCATGCCTTTGCCAGCATGCCAATAAACATCTTGCATCTAATCACCCATACATGCACTTGCTATTTTTCTATTGATGCACTTTTCACATGTAGTCATGACCATCTGTTAATAGCATTCTCTTTGCCGTGCATTGATTTTCACTCATACAATCCTCTTCCTTGCTCTATCTCTTTAAATTTAATTTAATCTTTCTTCCCTTTTTCAGGATGGCCACCAAGAAAGGAAAAGACAAAGCTACTCCTAAACCACTAGCAAGAAGAGGAACAAAAAGAAAATTAGTGGTAGAACCCTCTTCAACTGCGGTTAAACCCTCAACAAAAAGAACTAAGAGGATTATAAAGGTTGATGATAAAGAAAAAGCCTTCCCAGCAAAGGATACTGCGCGATTTCCCAATCGCTACTGTGAGCAGATGTCCCCCATCCTGGCAGAAAGGAGTTACAACAACGAATACCTTCTTGTCCTCCCAAGCCATATTGCTACCTTTGTTGAGCCGTAAATTGCACAGAGACAATGGGGTTTCCTACAGAGACAGCCAAGGCAGGTCAATCTTTCTTGGGTAGTCGAGTTCTACTCCAACTTCCACCTACCAACCCTGCAGTCTATCTTTGTTCGTCAGAAGTAAGTCCCCATTATAGAAGAGGCCATTCAAAGAGCTCTAGGTCTTCCCCCTATTCCAGAAGGATTGGACGCCTTTCAAGAAGCTGCACTCAAGCGCCAGATGTACCAATTTGACTGGGACGCCGTTCTCAGAGTTATCGCACTACCTGGCAGCCGTTGGATCTACGGATACCATCGTACCCGCCCTAAGGGAATATCGGCTTCAGTACTTACCTTGGAGGCTCGCGTATAGGCACAGATCATGTCCCATTACGTCTTTCCAAGCACTCACAAGTCCTCCTTCACTGCGGACATGGCCATCCTACTATGGTGCATCCTTACAAACCAACCTCTGAATCTACCGAGACACATCCGGAATGCCATGGGACACGTACAAATTGCGGGCAACTTACCTTTTCCCGCCTTGGTCTCAGATCTTGTCTCAGCAGCCGGAGTCTCCTACAGAGCTGGGGACACCAAAGCCATGCTTCCACGGGATGATCAGTATGTCCCTAACGGGAAATACATCAGACCTCTATCAGCCGCCACAAGCCATCCTACTGAACCGGTTGAAGATATTCCCTCTTCAACACCACAAGCACCTACAACAGACCAACTGCTCCATCAGATACTCGAAGGGTTGGATTGGCAGGAACACAAAGCTAAGATGAGAGAGCACCGCAACAAGCGCCGATTCATATACCTCAAGGAGCTGATTATGGGAAAATTCAAGGATTCAGACACCCCGCACTCCACTTCCTTTACCAGCACAGGAAGCCATGATGGCCCCGACTGTGGAGATACTGCTACCAGCCCACCTTTATTTCTGACAGATTGCACCGAGGACGGTGCAAAGCCTTAAGTGTGGGGAGGTCGGTCAGTACCTGACTTTCGGAGGTAATTTCTCTTCCCTAAACACCAATAAATTAGGATACTTAGTTAGTTTTTCTTTTGTAGAATATGATAAATTGCATAGTAATAGATTAGTTGCATGCATGTTCTACTTGATTGAAAAGACAATAAGTTTCTTCTAAGACTCTATTTTTGGAACAAAATTTCACTAATTTTAATTAAAACTTTTATATTAAATTTGCTTGAAGTTGTATTTGGAACATAATTTTTAAGCTAAAGAACACACAACTCGTGAGATTTGAGCCTTTATGCATGGTTACATTATTTAACCATAATTATTTTATTCTTGTGTGTTTACTTCTCTATGATTGTAATCTATATTTTGTTTCATCCTATATGTCCAATGTTTACTATATTTATATGTTTGCATATGATTGAGGCCATTCTTTGTTTAAACTCACTTATCCAAATTAAACCTACTCTTTCAATTACCTTTGTTAGCCACTTTGAGCCTTTGAATCCCATTTGTTATATATTTTACCACATTACTAGCCTTAAGCGGAAAAATAATTATATATCCCAAACTAGATCTTTGGTTAGCTTAAGGTAGAATTGTGTGTGGTAATTAAGTATGGGAAATTGCGGGAACAAAAGATAATAAGGGAATGTGTCATGATAATATAATGGAAATTTGGAGACCTACTCATGTGAAACTATAAGAATTAAAAATCTATGTGCATTGATAAGCTATGTTTATTTTTATGCTTATTAAAAAAAACCAAAAATATTCAATAAATAAATAAGGGGACAAAATTACCCCAATGTTAAGTTAATAATTCAAAGATCAATGCATGTATGATAAAATTAAGATAAAAAGTTGATACATGAGTATGGAATGTGAAAGGAAATTTCTGGGTAGCTAGGTATGAATTCTAAAGTTATATAGAATATATATAGGTTATTTTAAAGCTTGGGTTAATTAAAGATTCAGTTTATAAGCTCACTTAGCCATATATGTATCCTTACCATTACCTTGGCCCCATTACAACCTTGAAAAGACCTCATGATGTTTGCATTGGTATATTAAATGTTGTTGATTGATTAGGAGAAAAACAAAAAAATTAGAAAACATGATTAGAGAAGGATAAAGTGATTTCCCTATACACTAGAGAGATTAGAGCGTACATACATCATCAGTGAGGGTTCAATGCTTAAAATTCTATGTTCCCTGCTTTCATGAGCTATCTTCCTGCATTTTTATCTGTTCTTACTGTATGAGAATTGAATTAGTGGAATTTGATTTGTAATTATTTTGAAGAGCTTATTTACTATTGATCAAGTGGACAAGAATCATATAGTTGCACTTACGTATATAGGTTGCATTGCATTGCATGAGTTTTACATGTTCCTACTCATTTATTTCATCTCCTTCAACTAAGCATGAGAACATGCTAATGTTTAAGTGTGTGGAGGTTGATAAACCACTATTTTATGGTTTATAATGTGTTTAATTGTGTGGTTTTATCATGATCTTTACCCACTTATTCATATGATTAGCATGAATTTATATTTCCTTCCAAAAATTATTGCATGATTGGAAACTTGCTTCCTAAGAGACTTTTAATTATGTATTTTAATTCTCCTTTATTCCATTCGATGCCGTGATCTGTATGTTAAATGTTTCAGGCTTTATAGGGCATGAATGAGTTGGAGATTGGAAAGGAAGCTTGCAAAAATGGAAGGAACACAAGAAGTTGAGGAGATGACCAGCGAGAAGTGATGCGGCCGCATGGCTCACGCGACCGCGCGAAAGAGAGGAAATCGCAGTGACGCGGAGGCGTGGATGACGCGCCCGCGTGGCAAAGCAAAACTCCGAATGACGCGTCCGCATGAATGACGCAATCGCGTGACATGCGCGATCTGCATAATCTGCAGAATTCGCTGGGGGCAATTTTGGACCCTGTTTTGACCCAGTTTTTGGCCCGGAAAAGCAGACTAGAGCCAGAGAACATGCAAAAACCAAAAACAACAATCATTCTATACAGTTTTTAGTTTTTAGATCTAGTTTTACTCCTCCTCTAGGTTTTCTCTCTACACATTCATAGTTCTTAGGATTTTAATTTTCTATTGCTCTTTGCATTGGGATATTGAGAAGAGTTATTACCTCACCAAGACTTCGTCATTCTAGTTCGTTTTCTTTACTTGGCTTTACTCTTCCATGTCCTTTAATTTACTCAATTTTACTATTGGATTACTTTAGAATTTATTAATACAAGAATTACTTTTATTTGTAATTGAATCCTTTGAGTTTTATTTATCATGTCTTCCTTTAATTCCCTTGCTTATGTTATGAGTTCTACATTCACAATGAGCGAGTAGTTCCTTAACTTGATGGGGAGTTGATTGAAAGAAACCCTTGAGTTGGGGTGCTTAAAAGAAAAATTGTAATTGGGTTTATTGTTGGAATGCTCTCTAATCACTGACACTAATCCTTTTCAATTGAGCGGATTGGAACTTGTGAATAGAAACAGCATTCCAACTTGTTTGACTTTCCCTTACCTAGTAAAGGATAACTAAACAGAACAACCTTCAATTATCAATTAATCTTGAGAGTACTGCAACAAGAATAGGGCTTCCAACTAATCTATTCCCAGTCAAGGCTTTTATTTAAATTATTTAATTTCTCTAATTTAATTTCCTGTTTATTCAACTCAAACCATTTTGAAAACATCTGATTAATAAAATAGCATACCTTTCTGCAACTCGTTGGGAGACGACCTGTGATTCATATTCCCAGATTTTAATTTTAATTTTTGTGACAACCCTTCTAAATTGATAAGCGGAATTCTGGTTGATTAAGAACTATACTTGCAACGCGTATCTTATAATAATTCTTAATTCGCCAATTTCCACCACGTCAAGGATGCACTCAAGAGTATGGTATTGATTATGAAGAAATTTTTGCTCCTGTTGCCTGACTTACATCTATGTGGGCTCTTCTAGCCATTGTTGTAGTTTGCAAATAGACACTTAGTAAGATGGATGTGAAAAATGTCTTTCTTAATGGTAATTTGAAAAAGAAAGTCTACATGAAAGCTCCTTTAGGATATTCTTGTCCTCCCAACAAAGTTTGACTTCTTTGTAAAGCACTCATGGTCTTAAGCAAGCTCATCGAGAATGGTTTGAAAAGTTTAGCAATACTATTTGTAACCTCGATTTCACTTGCACTTATCATGAGAATTCTCTTTTCGTCTGAAAGAGTGATAAGCATGTTGTTCTTCTACTATTATATGTTGATGACAAGATCACTATTGAAGATAATGTTAATGGTATCGTTGATCTTAAAGCCTCCCTCCACCACCACTTTGAGATAAAAGATCTTGTATCTCTTAGTATTTTTTTTGTCTTAAAGTTATCTTGTCAAATGATGGCTTTCTCAAGCAAAGTATGAATCTAATCTTCTTATTTGGGTTGAGCTTACTGATAGTTGCACAGAATCTATTCCTCTTAAGCACGATGCTCGTCTCACCCATATAAATGGCATTGCTTTGGATAACCTTACTCTCTACAAATAATTAGTTGGTGGTCTTATCTACTTGACTATTACTTGACCAAATAGTGCCTATGCTGTTTATGTTGTTAGCCAGTTCTTATCAGCCCTTTGCACTGCTCATTATGTAGTCGTTCTTCAGATTCTTCGGTACATCAAAGTTGCTATGTTTCAGGGACTTTATTTTTCTACCAAGTCCTTTTTAACTTTTCATGCATATTATAATAGTGATTGGACTAACGACCCTACTGATCGATGTTCTACTACCAGCTACTATTTGTTTCTTGGTGACTCTCTTATTATCTTCTAGCGTGCAAAGAGACAAACTTTTACTGCTTGAACAAGTACTGAAGTAGAATACCATGCTTGGCTTACACTCCTACTGAAGTAGTTACAATTCATTGGCTTTTTAAAGATTTAGCAGCTTTCTAGTCTTTTTCTACTGATTTTTATTGTAATAATAGAAGTGTTGCTCAGATTGCCTATAACAATGCTTTTCATGAGCATGCCAAGCACATCAAGATTTATTGCCACATTATACGGTAATGTCTTCTTATTGGTATTATATATTCGTCTAATAGCTGTTGGGACTATAGATCAGATAACTAACTGATATATTTATATAAGTTCATCATCTTACTTGTTTTTAAAATTTAATGCCTAAACTTAAGATGGTCTAATTAGTTTCGCTTGAGTTTGAGAAAAGATATTAGAATAATAATGTACATAGTAATTGATAGTTTAGGATTTTTGTATTTAGCTAGTAGAAATTTATATTAGTTTTTATATGTATGATGTATCTTGTATTCAAGTAAACAACTCGAATATATACAATATTTTCTTCGGTTTACTTCTAACATTTTTGAAAAGAATATGTTGTGGAGTAACTTAAAGGCAAGAAAAATATGGAATATTTTTTTATAAAGAGGTTCATATGTGTTTGTTGATGAGGCGTGGTAAAGGTTTTTGCTATTATGAAATCCTTGTACTCCATTCGTTTTTCTCTGAGAATAACAATGTCTCAATAAGGAAGAAAGATGAACAATTAATTTCTATGGACTGTCAAGGTCTTTCTAGTCTTTTCTTATGTGGATTGCAAAATCATATTGGGCTTTTTAAATTTTTAAAGACATGACCTTTGCTTGTCTATTTGTTATTGTGACAGTGTAACACACATGCACACAGTTTTCGGAGAGATATATTTGAACTTGGTCAATTTTACTTGTTTTTTATTTGGAATCTAACTGTTACATATTTAAAAATGTGTTTTCATCATTCTAAAGATAAGTAAGGACAAATGATAATCTCATGTTTAAGCATCTGAATACTAAAAAAATTATATTATGTTGATTTTAGACATCAAAAGATTAAATATTCATCTCAAATACAGTAGTATTAAAATAGCGATAACTCGTAAAGTCTATTGGACTAAGCGAAAACAGCAAAAAATTTAAGAATGACTTTTAAACTCATTAGAAAGACATAAATTTAAATTTAATTTGTTATAATAATTAAATTTAAATTGTTATTAGGGTTATCAAATTAAAAGATTTAGTTTGATTTTATTTTATTTAGTAGTATTTTTAGGTATTTTAAATTTAAATTAAATTTGATATAATCCAATAAAATAACATATTATTTAATTGGTTATTATATATTTAAAATTTTAAATTTAAATTAAATCTGATCTAATTTAATAAGATCAAATCTAATTTAAATTTATTATTTTATTTTTACAAAATTTAAATTAAGTTATTTTATTTTATCTTTTAGGTTAATCTATTAGGAATCTATTTAAATACTTTTGTAGTCACCAAAAAAAAAAATTTTTAAATACTTTTGTGAATTATTTCATACCATTTTCATTCCTAAAAATGTGGACTACTCGTGCATAGCAGTTCTCTTGTTTTGTTAACAATATTTCTGTGTTCCATGCCTAAATGAACTTTTCGTATTACCTGACTATTTGGTCGAAACGTGACATTGTTTTTACATTAGTTCACATGTAACTAAAAATATTATATTATTTTATAATAATACGCAGAATCCTTCTCGGTTTTTTTAGGCAATGAAAAGAAAACAAAACGAATCCTCCTCAATTAGGATATTGCGACTTCAAGCAATTTAATATATATTAATGTATGTTTTCGTGTCCAACCCGGATAATACATAAAATTATATAAATTTTTTATTCAAAAAACTAAACAATATATATATATATATATATAATAATTATTATAAATATTTTATAAAATTATAACTAAAGTCAAAATTTAATAATTTTAATATTAAATAATTAATATTTATTTTATTCAATTTGAATTAATTGAGTAGTCATTTTATTTGTCCACTTAATTTAGTATTAAAAATTCAAATTTTATCTTGTGTATAATAATTTATTGGCTAGTGGCATATTTTTAATAAATAGATTATCAACACGTGATGGATTAGTCCTCAACTTGACGAGTTAAAAAATATCATAGAAAAATTTATTTTTATGGTAGAATAATTTTTCATTGGTAGCAATCTTTATGGAAATTTATCTTTGTTAAAATTTATCTCGGACAGTTTTATTTATTGATATCATATTTATTCTTAAAGTTAACACAATATGATTAACATTGTTACCTATTAATACTTCATATTTTATGACATATATAATTTTTAAGTTTCTAAACTTATCGACTTATACCATTACAAAAAGGTTAAATTACACAGTTAGTCTCTATACTTTTAGTGAAATTACAAATTAGTCCCTACACTTTAAAAGTTTGTAATTAGGTCCTTAAAGAGAATTAAAATTTGTAATTTAGTCCCCGCCGTTCAAAAAGTGTTTGATTCAATAGAATATTCTCAGCATATTCTCTATTTTAAATATGTGATCTACACATGCTTGATAATAGGGACCAATTTGCAATGTTAGTGAAAATATAGAGACCAACCGTGTAATTTAACCATTTGAAAATAACCAAAAACTCTCTAGGCTATCTAAACCCACCCCGCCCCTCCCCATCTCTCACTCTCTCATTTTCTCACTTTACAAAATGACACCCCAACTCCAACGCTCTCTATCTCTCGCCTCGGCTCACCATCGTCATGCCTCTCGCCTCCGTTAACGCACCAGATCCACTGATAAATTGAGTTTCTATTTTTATGTTGATTTGTTGCTATTTTTTCTTAGACATTGAATTGTTCCCTTTGAGTATCTTTGGGATTGGAATTGTTCTCTTCCATTTATCGGTGTTCAGTATTAGAATTAGAAGAGAAGAAAAAGTCGCCGGATGTGAGAGGCAAGATGGAGGAAGGAGGCGAGACCCGACTCATAAGCACAAATGCGATGAATCTGGCGCGGCGACAGTGAACCGAGGTGAAAGACAGAGAGCGCTGGGGTTGGGGTGTAATTTTGGAAAGTGAGAAAGTGAGAGTGAGAGAGCTGGGGAGGGGCGGCGTGGGTTCAGATAGCTTAGGGAGTTTTTGGTCAATTTCAAATGATTAAATTACACGGTTGGTCTCCATACTTTCACTAAAATTGTAAATTGGTCCCTATTGTCAAACATGTGCAGCTCACATGTTTAAAATAGAAAATATTCTGTTAAATCAAACACTTTTTGAACGGTGGAGACTAAATTGCAAATTTTAATTCTCTTTAGGGAACCAATTATAAACTTTTAAAGTGTAGGGAATAATTTATAATTTTACTGAAAATCTAGGGACCAACTGTGTAATTTAACCTTACAAAAACTATTACATTTATTAATATTTCTTAGTAACATTACTTGAACATCATTATTGAGTATTAATTAGTGTGAAAAAAAACAAAATTTAATATATAATTATTCTATTGGAAAATAAATTATTTTCTAAATTGGTAAATATATTTTTTTTTTCAATTTTTTACACCGTTTTTTGGCAATATTTGCAATTAAAAAATAGCAAATGACTACACTATCTTATAATATGATGTACAATTTATTTTTTTATTTTAAAATTAATTGTGGTTAGTGAGATAAAATTTAAATATTTTTTTATTTTCTTATTAAAATTTAAATTTAACTTCAGAATTAATTAACAACTCATTTTTTTAGTTTTAGTAATAAAAATAATATTCAGTATTTAATGATTTTAATAATTTAAGTTTCAATTATAAAAAATTGGGTTAGAAATTCATTATAACTTAATAATTGAAAATATATATGTTACAATACGAAAATAGTATCTAATGTATAATTATTTATTTTTTTAATAGAGTTAATGTATAATTTATTGAGGGTTGATTTATCATCCAAATTTTTTTATAAATTTTGTATTATGTAAAAATAGTGATCTCATTTTTTATTATTATTTAAAAAATTATTCATAATTTTTATTATGTAATTAACTTAATTAATAATATTTATTATTATTTTTCTACTAAAAAATATTAGTTTATACTATTTATATATTTTTTAATACTAATAAGTAAGTAGATATTTGTACTATTATACTTATTGTCCTAGACGATAACTTAAGTTGTTTATTTTGTATCTTAAATTCATTAAATATTAAGAGAAGAAAAATTATGCAATAAATTATATATTATAAAGATTTGTTGATTTATACATAAGTTAACTATATAGTTGTTCAGTTAGTCGGTTGGTTCCTGAACAGGTCGAGGATACTGCGTGTACGGACAGGGGACCTGGATGTGGGTTGCTCATGCGTGATTGGACCTCCTGGGTAAACATTGGAGGGAGAGGAAAGGAGCTTCACGATCTTCTGGGCTGATGGAGTGGTGAGAGGGGGAGCCACCTGCAAAAGGGACTCCAATGCTCAAGTCAGAATCCGTACAAGATAGCAGAAAAGGTAAGGATTAGGTGTCGTACCTCGGAGGAGGGGTAGGACCCTCCCCTTATATAGTCTGCACCTAGGACAGGTCCCACTGGAGAAGACTCACCTTCCAAGAAACTTCCTTCCTCAGCTGTCAGTTGCCTCATAGGGTGGAAGGTGGCATGTTGATTGGCCTCCTGGTTCGAGTTTCGAGTACCCGTCAGGTCGGTCGGTCGGTCGGACCTGGGCATTGGGCTAGCTGGGCCGGGGCGAAACAATAGTCATTACAAAAAATAAAAAATTATTTATCATATATAATAATCCTTGATATATGTAGTATTATGTATATATTATGATTATTTATTTTAATTATATGAGTGATTATTGTTATTTTCATTTTTTTATTACATTATTAAATAATATTTAAAATTAAAAGAGAAAAAAGATAACGAAAAAATTTTCTTAATTTGAATTAAAAAAATTTCTTCTAAATATATTCAATTTTTATATATACTAAATATTATAATATTTAATAATACAATATTTGTTACAATAATGACTCAATATTAATTCAAGATATACTTGATCTAGTAAGACCTCAAAGCAAGCAAGATCAACATAGGTTCATTATTGTTAGGGTCTCAAATCCGACTTAGGTTCATTACCTTAAGGTCCAATATAGATGAAGTCCATGTGCCCCCCTCAAATTGGCTCAGATTGAATATTTGTTACTAGTTGATGAGCGAAAATTGAAGCTCATGGATACCGACAAGTGCACCGGATCATTCAAGTAATACCACGGTGAGTGGATATCGTTCTCACGAGAATTAACAAATTGAGGCAAGCAACGTCTAATTAAATTTCTAATTAGATCGATCAAACTTTGAATTTTGGATTGTGGATCTTGCAGAAAAAGTAGAAACAAAAAGAAAGACTTGGAGAATGCTTGGAATCTTGGAAGTAGAGTGCTTCGGAGGCAGTGACGTTGATTGAAAGAAAATAAAAATGGAGAGAGTCAAGAACTTCGAAGATGTTTAAGCCCTTAGAAAAATCAAGCCTTGTTTACCTATTTTGAAGTATGCAAAGATCTTTTACGACAAATTTTAAGAAACTGATTTTCAATTCCTTGGCTCCTTAGTTTCTCTTTAATTAACAAATTATCAATTCCTTGGTCAACCGATTAATTAAAGAGGTTAAATATAAAAACTGATTTAGTTTCAACTAAGATTTAAAAGTAGTCCTTAGGTCAAATTATATGTCACTTATTCAAGCTAGTCCTGTCTAGTTAAATCTTAGAACAAAACATAATTTTTCAAAAGTTGTTCTAATTCGAATTATATATTGTCACTTATTCAAACTATTATGTATGTGCTATACACTAATTGAACCATTATTCCCATCTGAATTCAAAAAGTCATGTGAAAGAGTTTTCAAATTATAATTCAGATATTAGTTTTTCCAAAGCAATAAAAGAATTCAAAACGGGATTATCATACCTTCCGATACTACTAATCCTTTAAGGGACGAAGAAAGAAAAGATAAGATAGCTAACTACTTTTTTTTCAAATTCAAATCAAAATAATTCAAATTTAATCTAGAACAAATTCTAACAACCAAATCTTTTATGTTTCTAAAAAGAATTAATAACTAATCTTATAGAATTTTGAGTCTTTTGGATGTGATTAAAGCTTCTAATGATGTGTATAATTGAGATTGGGCCTTAATTGTTGCATCTTGGAACCTTAGGGTTGTTGTGCACTGCGCTGGGCTTGTAATCTTCAAGTTTGGGCATGTGGCCTAATTTCACCTCTAGGGAGACTTGCACATGTGGCTTGGAGTGGAGCACGCCAGGCTTGTGAGGGAAGAAAGCATGGCAGCAGCCAGGCTTGTGGTAATGCACACCAGGCGTGCCTGTGATGATGGATGAGACGTCGGGCTTATAGGGAGGCAAGCTGGGCATATGGTTGGAGGAAGCATGGCCATCAGGCTTGTATGCTCTTGGGAGGCTTGGGTGTCCAGTTTGATTCTCTAGGTACGGTTTTGTTCCTTAGAATACGGTTTTGCTATTTTTAAGTTGTGCTTATTTTTTCTTGTCAAAAAGCTTTAATTCTTACTCATTTTGAGCCAAAAACTCCTAAAAACACAAAAGCACTATCTCAACTCTAAATATTTTATTATTTATGAAATTTCGTTAGAAAACATAAGATGTTTGAATAAAACCTAAGAAAATGAATGAAAAAAAAAATCCTAAAATTGCTTAAGATGATGTGTCATTTACAAGTTAGCTGGGGAGCATGGGGGACCCCTTTTCCATCCCGCACTCCTGTAACACCCTACCACACAAAGCTTTACGCTTAAGTTGTAAAATAAAGGTGGAGTGGTATTACGACCTCTAAAATAATATATATATATATATATATATATATATATATATATATATATATATATATATTGGTACACGAAATTGTGATCTCAACTGCGCCAACAACTTGGTACGCACGATCATAATCTCAATTCTTTTTCACAACTCCGCACAACTAACTAGCAAGTGCACTGGGTCGTCCAAGTAATAAACCTTACGTGAGTAAGGGTCGATCCCACAAAGATTGTTGGCTTGAAGCAAGCTATGGTCATCTTGTAAATCTCAGTCAAGCAGATTCAATTGGTTATGAAGTTTTGATAATTAAAATATAATTAGAACATAAAATAAGATAGAGATACTTATGTAATTCATTGGTGAGAATTTCAGATAAGCGTATAGAGATGCTTATTGCTTCTGAATCACTGCTTTCCTACTGTCTTCATTCAATCATTCCTACTCCTTTCCATGGCAAGCTGTATGTTAGGGGATCACCGTTGTCAATGGCTACCGTCCGTCCTCTCAGTGAAAATGGTCCAAATGCGCTGTTACTGCACGGCTAATCATCTGTCAGTTCTCACTCATGTTGGAATAGGATCCATTGATCCTTTTGCGTCTGTCACTACGCCCAACACTCGCGAGTTTGAAGCTCGTCACAGTCATCCCATCACAGATCCTACTCGGAATACCACAGACAAGGTTTAGTCTTTCCGGATCTCAGGAATGGCCACCAATAATTCTAGCTTATACCACGAAGACTCTGATCGTGAACCAGGAGGCTAAGAGATATGCATTCAAGCTCGTTTTCATGTAGAACGGAAGTGGTTGTCAGGCACGCATTCATAGGTGAGAATGGTGATGAGTGTCATATAATCATCACATTCATCATGTTCTTGGGTGTGAATAAATATCTTAGAATAAGAATAAGCTTGAATTGAATAGAAAAACAATAGTACTTTGCATTAATTCGTGAGGAACAGCAGAGCTCCACACCTTAATCTATAGGGTGTAGAAACTCCACCGTTGAAAATACATAAGTGATGAAGGTCCAGGCATGGCCGAATGGCCAGCCCCACAAACGTGAACATACAAGTTCCAAAGATGGTCAAAAAGACAAAAGACATAAAATAAATCACTAAAAGTAGTTTTTATACTAAACTAGTAGCTAGGGTTATAGAAAATAAGTAAATGATGCAGAAATCCACTTCCGGGCCCATTTGGTGTGTACTTGGGCTGAGCATTGAGCTTTACACATGTAGAGACTTCTCTTGGAGTTAAACGCCAGGTTGCAGCCTGTTTGTGGCGTTTAACTCTAGTTTGTAACCTGTTTTTGGCATTTAACTTCAGAATAGGGCAGGAAGTTGGCGTTTGAACGCCAGTTTGCGTCGTCAAAACTCGGGCAAAGTATGGACTATTATATATTGCTGGAAAGCCCAGGATGTCTACTTTCTAACGCAATTGAGAGCGCACCAATTGGGTTTCTTTTGCTCTAGAAAATCCACTTCGAGTGCAGGGAGTTAGAATCCAATAGCATCTGCAGTCCTTTTTCAGCCTCTGAATCAGATTTTTACTCAGGTCCCTCAATTTCAGCCAGAAAATACCTGAAATCACAGAAAAACACACAAACTCGTAGTAAAGTCTAGAAATGTGATTTTTATTTAAAAACTAATAAAAATATACTAAAAAGTAGCTAAATCATACTAAAAACTACCTAAGAACAATGCCAAAAAGCGTATAAATTATCCGCTCATCACAACACCAAACTTAAATTGTTGCTTGTCCCCAAGCAACTGAAAATCAAATAGGATAAAAAGAAGAGAATATACTATAAATTTCAAAATATCAATGAGACTTAGCTCCAATTAGATGAGCGGGACTAGTAGCTTTTTGCCTCTGAACAGTTTTGGCATCTCACTTTATCCTTTGAAGTTCAGAATGATTGGCATCTATAGGAACTCAGAATTTAGATAGTGTTATTGATTCCCCTAGTTCAGTATGTTGATTCTTGAACACAGCTACTTTATGAGTCTTGGCCGTGGCCCTAAGCACTTTATTTTTCGGTATTACCACCGGATACATAAATGCCACAGACACATAACTGGGTGAACCTTTCAGATTGTGACTCAGCTTTGCTAGAGTCCCCAATTAGAGGTGTCCAGGGTTCTTAAGCACACTCTTTTTGCTTTGGATCACGACTTTAACCGCTCAGTCTCAAGCTCTTCACTTAACACCTTCACGCCACAAGCACATGGTTAGGGACAGCTTGGTTTAACCGCTTATGCTAGGATTTTATTCCTTTGGGCCCTCCTATCTATTAATGCTCAAAGCCTTGGATCCTTTTTACCCTTGCCTTTTAGTTTAAAGGGTTACTGGCTTTTTGCTCTTGCCCTTTGGTTTAAAGAGCTCTTGGCTTTTTCTGCTTGTTTTTTCTTTTTCTTTTTCTCTTTTTTTCTTTTATTTTCGCCATTTTTTATTCGCAAGCTTTGTTTTTCACTGCTTTTCTTGCTTCAAGAATCAATTTTATGATTTTTCAGATTATCAATAATATTTTTCCTTTTTCATTATTCTTTCAAGAGCCAACAATTTTAACATTCATAAATAACAAATTCAAAAATATGCATTATTCAGTCATTCATTCAGAAAATAAAAAGTATTGTCACCACATCAAAATAATTAAACTAATCTCAAGGATGAATTCGAAATTCATGTACTTCTTGTTCTTTTGCATTTAGAACATTTTTTATTTAAGAAAGGTGATGGATTCATAGGACATTTATAGCTTTAAGGCATAGACACTAGACACTAATGATCATGTAATAAAGACACAAACATAAATAAACATAAAGCATAGAGAACAAAAACAGAGAAAAAATAAATAGACAAGGAGATTAAGGAACGGGTCCACCTTAGTGATGGTGGCTAGTTTTTCCTCTTGAAGATCTTATGGAGTGCCTTAGCTCGTCAATGACTCTTCCTTGCCTTTGTTGCTCCTCCCTCATAGCTATTTGATCTTCTCTAATTTCATGGAGGAGGATGGAATGCTCTTGGTGTTCCACCCTCAATTGTCCCATGCTGGAACTTAATTCTCCTAGGGAGGTATTAATTTGCTCCTAATAGTTTTGTGGAGGAAAGTGCATCCCTTGAGGCATCTCAGGAATTTCATGATGAGGAATTTCCTCATGCTTTTGTTGAGGCCCATGAGTGGGCTCTTTTGTTTGCTCCATCCTCTTTTTAGTGATGGGCTTGTCATCTTCAATGAGGATGTCTCCCTCTATGACAATCCCAGCCAAATTGCAGAGGTGACAAATGAGGTGAAGAAAGGCTAACCTTGCCAAAATGGAGGACTTGTCAGCCACCTTGTAGAGTTCTTGAGGTATAATCTCATGAACTTCCACTTCCTCCCCAATCATGATACTATGGATCATGATGGCCCGATCCACAGTTACTTCAGATCCGTTGCTAGTAGGAATGATAGAGCGTTGGATGAACTCCAACCATCCTCTAGCCACAGGCTTAAGGTCATGCCTTCTCAATTGAACCGGCTTGCCTCTTAAGTCAATTTTCCATTGAGCTCCTTCCACACATATGTCCATGAGGACTTGGTCCAACCTTTGATCAAAATTGACCCTTCTAGTGTAGGGGCGTGCATTTTCTTGCATCATTGGCAAGTTGAACGCCAACCTTACATTTTTCGGACTGAAATCTAAGTATTTTCCCCGAACCATTATAAGCCAATTCTTTGGGTTTGGGTTCATACTTTGATCATGGTTCCTAGTGATCCATGCGTTTGCATAGAACTCTTGAACCATTAAGATTCCGACTTGTTGAATAGGATTGGGGAGAACTTCCCATCTTCTTCTTCTAATCTCTTGTTAGATCTCTGGATATTCGCCCTTTTGAGCTTAAAAGGGACCTCAGGGATCACCTTTTTCTTGGCCACAACTTCATAGAAGTGGTCTTGATGGACCTTTGAGATGAATCTTTCCATCTCCCATGACTCAGAGGTGGAAGCAATTGCCTTTCCTTTCCTCTTTCTTAAGGTTTCTCTGGCCTTAGGTGCCATTAATGGTTATGGAAAAACAAAAAGCAATGCTTTCACCACACCAAACTTAAAATGTTTGCTCGTCCTCGAGCAAAAGAAGAAAGAAAGTAGTAGAAGAAGAAGAAAATGGAGGAGATGGAGGGAGATATGTGGTTTGGCCAAGGGGTAGAAGTAGTGGTTGTAATGTGTGAAAATGAAGGAGTGGTGAGCGGTTTATATAGGGTTGGGGGGAGGGTTAGGTTTCGTGTATTAGGGTTGGGTTTGGGAGGGAAAGGATTTTGAATTTGGAGGTAGGTGGGGTTTTTGGGGAAGAGTGGATGGATGTGATTGGTGAAGAGGTGATGGGTAAGGGTGATGGAGGTGATTGGTGAAGGGTATTTGGGAAAGAGTGTTATGAAAAGGTGGGAGAGAGAGAGAGAGAGAGGTAGGATAGGTGGGGATTCTGTGGGGTCCATAGATCTTGAGGGGTCAAGGACTTAGCATCCCTGCTCCATTTAGGCGTGTAAATGCCCTTAGAGTGCAATCCTGGCGTTTAACGCCAGACTGCTGCTTGTTTCTGGCATTTAACGCCAGACTGTAGCCTGTTTCTGGCGTTTAACGCCAGACTATAGCCTGTTTCTGGTGTTTAACGCCAGTTTGATGCTTTTTTCTGGCATTAAATGCCAGTCTGATGCTTCTTACTCGCGTTTAAACGCCAGTAAGCTTATCCTCCAGGGTGTGCTATTTTTAATGCTGTTTTTCATTCTGTTTTTGATTTTTTAGTTATTTTTGTGACTTCACATGATCATCAACCTACAGAAAATATAAAATAACAATGGAAAATAAATAGATATAATTAAATAACATTGAGTTGCCTCCCAATAAGCGCTTCTTTAATGTCAATAGCTTGACAGTGAGCTCTCATGGAGCCTCACATATAATCAGAGCAGGATTGGGGCCTCTCAACACCAAACCTAGGGTTTGGTTGTGGCCTTCCAACACCAAACTTAGAGTTTGAATGTGGGGGTTTTGTTTGACTTTGTATTAAGAGAAGCTTTTCATGCTTCCTCTCTATGGTTACAGAAGGAGAACCTTGAGTCTTGAATACAAGGTAGTCCTCATTCAACTGAAGGACCAACTCTCCTCTGTCAACATCAATCATAGCTTTTGCTGTGGCTAGGAAGGGTCTGCCAAGGATGATGGATTCATCCTCATCCTTCCCAATGTCTAGGATTATGAAATCAGCAAGGATGTAAAGGCCTTCAACCTTTACTAGCACGTCCTCTACTATTCCATAAGCCTGTTTCATTGATTTGTCTACCATCTCTAGTGAGATTCTTGCAGCTTGTACCTCAAAGATTCCCAGTTTCTCCATTACAGAGAGTGGCATGAGATTTATCCCTGACCCCAAGTCACACAGAGCCTTCTCAAAGGTCATGGTGCCTGTGGTACAAGGTATGAAGAATTTTCCGGGATCCGGTTTCTTCTGAGGTAATTTCTGCCTCATTAATGCATTCAGTTCATTGGTGAACAAGGGGGTTCATCCTCCCAAGTCTCAGTACCAAATAACTTGGCATTCAGCTTCATGATTGCTCCTAGATATTTAGCAACTTGCTCTTCAGTGATGTCTTCATTCTCTTCAGAGGAAGAATATTCATCAGAGCTCATGAATGGCAGAAGGAAGTTCAATGGAATCTCTGTGGTCTCTGTATGAGCCTCAGATTCCTTTGGTTCCTCAAAGAAAAACTCCTTTCTGTCCAGAGGACGTCCCATGAGGCTTTTCTCACTGGGACTCACGTCCTCCTCACTCTCTCCAGGTTCGGCCATGTTGGTCATGGTTATGGCCTTGCACTCTCTCTTGGAATTTACTTCTGTATTGCTTGGGAGGGTACTGGGATGAGTTTAAGTAATCTTCTTACTCAGCTGACCCACCTGTGCCTCTAAATTTCTAATGGAGGACCTTGTTTTATTCATGAAACTTAGGGTGGTCTTGGATAAATCAGAGACTATGGTTGCCAGGCCAGAATGGCTTTGTTCAGAATTCTCTGTCTGTTGCTGAGAAGATGATGGAAAAGGCTTGCTATTGCTAAACCTATTTCTTCCACCATTATTATTGAAGCCTTGTTGGGGCTTCTGTTGGTCCTTCCATGAGAAATTTGGATGATTTCTCCATGAAGGATTATAGGTGTTTCCATAGGTTTCTCCCATGTAATTCACCTCTGCCATTGCATGGTTCTCAGGATCATAAGCTTTTTCTTCAGAAGATGCTTCTTTAGTACTGTTGGATGCAGTTTGCAATCCATTTAGACTCTGAGAAATCATATTGACTTGCTGAGTCAATATTTTATTCTGAGCCAATATGGCATTCAGAGTGTCAATTTCAAGAACTCCCTTCTTCTGAGGCGTCCCATTATTCACAGGATTCCTCTCAGAGGTGTACATGAACTGGTTATTTGTAACCATTTCAATGAGTTCTTGAACTTCTGCAGAGGTTTTCAGATGGAGAAATCCTCCTGCAGAATGGTCCAATGACATTTTTGACAACTCAGACAGACCATCATAGAATATACATATGATGCTCCATTCTGGAAGCATGTCAGTAGGACACCTTTTGATCAATTGCTTATATCTTTCCCAAGCTTCATAGAGGGACTCACCTTCCTTCTGTCTGAAGGTTTAGATTTTCACTCTAAGCTTGCTCATCTTTTGAGGTGGAAAGAATTTGGCCAGAAAAGCACTGACCAGCTTTTCCCAAGAGTTTAGGCTTTCCTTAGGTTGTGAATCTAACCATGTTCTAGCTCTATCTCTTACAGCAAAAGGGAAAAGCATAAGGCTGTAGACCTCGGGATCAACTCCATTGGTCTTAACAGTGTCACAGATTTGCAAGAATTCAGCTAAGAACTGATGGGGATCTTCCAATAGAAGTCCATGAAACTTACAATTCTGTTGCATTAGAGAAACTAATTGAGGCTTAAGCTCAAAGTTGTTTGCTCCAATGGCAGGAATTGAGATGCTTCTTCCATAGAAGTTAGAAGAGGGTGCAATAAAGTCACCAAGCATCTTCCTTATATCTCCACCATTGTTATTGGGTTCGGCCATCTCCTCTTATTTTTCGAAAAATTCTGTCAGGTCCTCTCCAGAGTGTTGTGCTTTAGCTTCTCTTAGCTTCCTCTTTAGAGTCCTTTCAGGTTCTGGATCAGCTTCAACAAGAATGTTCTTATCCTTGCTCCTGCTCATATGAAAAAGAAGAGAACAGAAAAGAAGAGGAATCCTCTATTCACAGTATAGAGATTCCTTTATGTGAGTAGAAGAAGAGAAGAATAGAAGAAGGAGAAGAGAAAAATTCGAACACAGAGAAGAAGAGGGGGTTTGAATTTTGAGTGGAAGAGGAGTGTTAGTAGATAAATAAATAAATAGAGAGATGAGAGAGGGAGATTGAATTCGAAAATTAAAAAGAGAAATAAAATTAAATTAAAATTTAAAACAATTAGTTAATTAAAAGAAATTTTGAAAAAGTGGGGGGGGGGAGCTTTCGAAAATTAGAGAGAGAAAATTAGTTAGGTGGTTTTGAAAAAGATATGATTGAAATAGAAAACTTTTAAAATCAAACAAAAAGTCTAGTAGTTAATTGAAAAAGATTTGAAAATCAATTTGGAAAAGATAAGAAGTTAGAAAAGATTTTGAAATTGATTTTTGAAAAAAAAAAGATATGATTGAAAATTATTTTGAAAAAGATTTGAAAAAGAAATTTAAAAAGATTTGATTTTGAAATTAAAGTTGATTACTTGACTAACAAGAAACTAAAAGATATGATTTTAAAATTTAAAGATTGAAACTTTTCTTAATAGACAAATAACAACTCGAAATTTTTGAATCTAAAAATTGAATGCTAGTAATAAATCTGAAAATATGAAACAAAAATAAGAAAAAGATTTTGAAAATCAATTTAAAATTTTTGAAAATATGAAAGAAAAAATGAAAAAGATTTGAAAAAGATAGAATTTTTAAATTGAAAATTTGACTTGACTCATAAAAAACAACTAGATTTTAAAACTTTTTAACTAAATCAATTCAAATTTTCGAAATTTATGAGCAAAATAAGGGAAAGATATTTTTTTTATTTTTGAATTTTCAATGAGGAAAGAGAAAAACATAAAAATGATGCAAAACATGAAAATTCAAGATCAAAACAAAGAATGCATGCAAGAACACTTTGAATGTCAAGATGAACACCAAGAACACTTTGAAGATCATGATGAACATCAAGAACATATTTTTGAAAATTCTTAAGGAAAGAAAAACATGCAAGACACCAAACTTAAAAATCTTTAAACTTTAGACACTAATAATTCAAGAATGCATATGAAAAATAAGAAAAGACATAAAATATGAAAATGCAAAGATCAAACAAAGAAGATCATCAAGAACAACTTGAAGATCATGAAGAACAGTTTCATGCAGGTGTTCTTCGAAAATTTTAAGGAAATTAAAAAGATGCAATTGACACCAAACTTACAAATTGACACTAAACTCAAACAAGAAACATACATTATTTTTTTGATTTTTATGATTTTACTAATTTTTTTTTGTAATTTTTTGAAAATTAATTGGAAAAAGAAAAATAAGAATTTCAAAATTTTTAATGAGAATTCCAGGAATCATGCAATGTTAGCCTAAAACTCCGGTCCAGGAATTAGACATGGCTTACTAGCCAGCCAAGCTTTCAGCGAAAGCACCGGTCCAAAACACTAGACATGGCCAATGGCCAGCCAAGCTTTAGCAGATCATTACATTCAACAGCAAGATTGATAGAAATCAACAAGCTCTTGTGATGATAAGTTGAAACCTCGATCCAAAAGATTAGACATGGCTTCACAGCCAGCCAGACTTCAACAGATCATCATGAAACTCTGGAATTCATTCTTAAAAATTCTAGTCATAGAATAATTTATTTTTTTTTGAATTTTTTTTTGAAAATAAAAAGAATAAAAACAAAAACTTAAAATTAAAATAAAATTACCTAATCTGAGCAACAAGATGAACCGTCAGTTGTCCAAACTCGAACAATCCCCGGCAACGGCGCCAAAAACTTGGTGCACAAAATTGTGATCTCAACTGCGCCAACAACTTGGTACACACGATCATAATCTCAATTCTTTTTCACAGCTCCACACAACTAACCAGCAAGTGCACTGGGTCGTCCAAATAATAAACCTTACGTAAGTAAGGGTCGATCCCACGGAGATTGTCAGCTTGAAGCAAGCTATGGTGATCTTGTAATCTCAGTCAGGCAGATTCAATTGGTTATGAAGTTTTGATAATTAAAATATAATTAGAACATAAAATAAGATAGAGATACTTATGTAATTCATTGGTGAGAATTTCAGATAAGCGTATGGAGATTCTTGTTGCTTCTGAATCTCTGCTTTCCTACTATCTTCATTCAATCATTCCTACACCTTTCCATGGCAAGCTGTATGTTGGGGATCACCGTTGTTAATGGTTACCGTCCGTCCTCTCAGTGAAAATGGTCCAAATGCGCTGTCACCGCACGGCTAATCATCTGTCGATTCTCACTCATGTTGGATTAGGATCCATTGATCCTTTTGCGTCTGTCACTATGCCCAATACTCGCGAGTTTGAAGCTCGTCACAGTCATCCCTTCCCAGATCCTACTCGGAATACCACAGACAAGGTTTAGACTTTCCGAATCTCAAGAATGGCCGCCAATAATTCTAGTTTATACCACGAAGACTCTGATCGTGAACCAGGAGGCTAAGAGATATGCATTCAAGCTCATTTTCATGTAAAACGGAAGTGGTTGTCAGGCACGCGTTCATAGGTGAGAATGGTGATGAGTGTCACATAATCATCACATTCATCATGTTCTTGGGTGCGAATGAATATCTTAGAATAAGAATAAGCTTGAATTGAATAGAAAAATAATAGTACTTTGCATTAATTCATGAGGAACAGCAAAGCTCCACACCTTAATCTATGGGGTGTAGAAACTCCACCGTTGAAAATGCATAAGTGATGAAGGTCCAGGCATGGCCAAATGGCCAGCCTCCCAAACGTGAACATACAAGTTCCAAAGATGGTCAAAAAGACAAAAGACTTAAAATAAATCACTAAAAGTAGTTTTTATACTAAACTAGTAGCTAGGGTTACAGAAAATAAGTAAATGATGTAGAAATCCACTTCCGGGCCCATTTGGTGTGTGCTTGGGCTGAGCATTGAGATTTACACATGTAGAGACTTTTCTTGGAGTTAAACGCCAGGTTACAGCCTGTTTGTGGCGTTTAACTCTGGTTTGTAACCTATTTCTGGTGTTTAACTTCAGAATAGGGTAGAAAGTTGGCGTTTGAACGCCATTTTGCGTTGTCAAAACTCGGGCAAAGTATGGACTATTATATATTGCTGGAAAGCCCAGGATGTCTACTTTCCAACGCAATTCAGAGCGCGCCAATTGGGTTTCTATTGCTCCAGAAAATCCACTTCGAGTGCAGGGAGTTAGAATCCAATAGCATCTGCAGTCCTTTTTCAGCCTCTGAATCAGATTTTTGCTCAGGTCCCTCATTTTCAGCCAGAAAATACCTGAAATCACAGAAAAATACACAAACTCATAGTAAAGTCGAGAAATGTGATTTTATTCAAAAACTAATAAAAATATACTAAAAAGTAGCTAAATCATACTAAAAACTACCAAAAAACAATGCCAAAAAGCGTATAATTAAACGGGTAAAGCAAAAACGTGAAATAAAAAGTGCAATGCTCCAGAGACGAGATTGCTTGCGTGCTAAGAAACTAAAGATCATAAGTATAATTAAACAGAAAGTAGGAATAGAGGGTCAAGAGTACAAAATAACAAGCTCCTAACTCAGCCTGCGAAGCTATGGTTGGCCGGAGAATATTTACATACATATATACATAACCCGAAGTCCAAAATACATATATAAAACCCTAGTTCTCCATAAACCTCTAAGAGGTACAACAGTAAAGTATATATACACATGAGGAGAGTCTATACATATATATAACAAAATATCAAAAGTAGGGCCCCAAAATATCCATTTCACTGTAGAACTCCAGACGCCTACCGAGGTGCCTCTCGACCTGCATCTGAAAAACAACAATATCGTATGGAATGAGAACCAGGGGTTCTCAGCATGGTAAACGTGCCACACACATAAGATATAAGGTCTTGGCAAAGCCAGAGGCAATTCTAGAATGCCGACACTCAGATAATAAAGCTTAAGGGATAAAAACAGAAACCATAAACGGATGGTCTTCTAAGAATATCAAAGACTAACTTAAACTTAACTTGCACACTAAATATTTCCACCTTTCTCCCGTACCTCCATTTCCAGTGAATTTGCACAGATAGACAAGTAGACAAAGACAAACACAGGTAGGATATAAGTAATACAGATAGCAAGTATAATAATTAGCATACTATAATCAATTAGGCATTCCCAATTAATGCATAAGCAAGCAAAGCAAACAATATGCACATGATGTATTCCTGTCCTATGGCTGATGGGTCTCATCTGTCAGTTATCAAGCCAACCCGACAAGTCCGGTTGCTAAACCCTGGACTATCCCCGTCGCGCATCCCCATGAGTCTATGCATAGCTTTTTATCTTATCATTCATAATACATACATACATACATACATACATACATACATACATACATACATATATATATATATATATAACTTTACTCAATGGGGGTTATATATATATATATATATATATATATATATATATATATATATATATATATATATATATATAACTTTACTCAATGGGGGTTAACCTTCCTGGGAATTTATAAGTACCCGATCACCCTTACGACGTAGGGTCAACAGAGTATCGAGTCTCAATCTAGAACATGTGGTGGCAAGCCACGGTACTTTAACTAGGAAAACTCGTATCTCAGATAATAGAGTGTATAAGCCAATAAGCATTCATAATCATTTGTAATTATTGCATAATCATATCATTAAAGCCATGGTACCATATGTACTCTAAGTATACACATTTCCATATATGATTCACTACTTTTCCAACTTTGCTTCACTCCTAAGTTATCTCCATTTCCTAGCTTCATCTTATTACTAAGCTTACTACCATGATCTAGAGTTAAAAGAATGAAAATAGAGGTTTAGAGGTTGAAATTTGAACTTTAAAACACCAAAATTCATTTTTGCTGAAACAGAGGCCACGCGTACGTGTGGGTCACTGATAAACCCCAATTTTGTGGTTTATCTTGTATTGAATTTAGGGGATTTTATCGACTTTTCTCATATTTATTCAATGAAATAGCATGGTTTTGTGAATTTCTCCTAATTTGTGCTTAAGAGTAAAAACATGCTTTTTAGGCCTTTAAATTGATAAATTTAATTCACTTTAATTCCATTCGATGCCTTGATATGTTGGTTAAGTAATTTCAGGATTAGATAGCAAATATTAGGTTGAAGGAATGAAGAAAAAGCATGCAAAAATGGAGAATTCATGAAGAAATGAGGATTTGCTGAACTCAAGGCCACGCGCACGCGTCACCCATGCGTACGCGTGAGGAGGAGATTCGCCATCGACGCGCACACGTGAAGAGGAATTTTGCAATGCGACGCATACGCGTGACACATGCGTACGCGTGAGAAGCGGCACGTGACTTAACTAAAGGCAATTCGCTGAGGGTGATTTCTGAGCTCAAGGAGGCCCAAATCCAACTCATTTCTGATGCTTTTGAATCCAAGGATTGCAAGAGAATGGGGGAGGAGTCATAGTACAGTTTTCATCATGTTTTAGGGTAGAACTCTAAAGAAAGAGGCTCTCTCCTCTCTCTTGATTTAGGGTAGAAATTAGGGTAAAGTTAGGTTAATCTCTCTTAAATTTAGCTTTCAATTCTTGTTTTGATTTTGTTTTCCCTTTTAATTCCTTGTTATTACACCTTTGCTCTTCTAGTTCTTGTTGTTAATTTTTCTTTCATGTCATTTTTATGTTGATGCACTCTTGCTAATTTTAATTTCCATTAATGCAATTTATGTTTTCTTATTCTTATTGTTTAATTGAGTTGTTATTATTGTTTTCTTACATTGGGTAGTTATAGCTTTCATTAATTCTTACATTTTGGCATGTTTACTTTTATTGAACTCTAGGTGTTTGTTAAATTATTTTCTCTAGTTATTCAGTAGTTTTCTTTACTCTTGGCCTAGGCTAAGGGAATTGGGTGACCTTGAGTCATTGGGTCTCATTGATTTGATGATTTGAGAACCCTTTGTGGTCAATTTGATAACCATTGATGCTAGCCTACTACTAAGTTAATTAATAGCTAGGTTAGGACTTATAGATTGATGTTGATCTAGCCAATTTGACGTACTTCAAGCGTTGAAGTAGATATTGTACGTACTTCAAGCATAGAAGTAGACTAAATGGGTTGGTCCCTCATAATTGTCAATACATCGTTAGTAGACAATGATGGGTGATCTCAATTCCTATGCCAAGCCAAGAGTTCTTTCCCTTTCTTTATTAGTTCTTGTCATTTAATTTCATGTTATTTACTTTTCTTGCCAACTACAAATCAAACCCCCTTGTTCCTTCATAGCTAATAATTGATCACTTCATTGCAATTCCTTGTGAGACGACCCGAGATTTGAATACTTCGGTTTATTTTCATTAGGGTTTGTACTTGTGACAACCAATATTAAAATTTGATTGAGAATTATTAGTTGGTTTTAAACTATGCTTACAACGAAGAAATTCTATTTCTATTGGAGAATTTCTATACTGACAATAAATCTTCATATCAAATTTTTGGTGCCGTTGCCGGGGAATTGCAATGGTGTTATATTATTGGCAATTGTGAATATGTGAATATTGTGAATATGTTTTCCTTTTTGCTTATTTGATAGTTTTTGTTAGGTTTAGAACTTTGTTGCTTATTTTTGTTAGCTTTTGTTTTTATTTGCCACCATGAATTCTCACCCTTTTGGTTATGAGTGTGGTTACAACTATGTTGTAGGAGATAAAAATTACAACGACAACATGCATCAAGGATGGAACAATCAAAGATGGGAGGAGCCTCAAGAATTTGATCACACTTCTTGGTAACAACCGTCCTAAATGTGCTATGAGCAAGAGCCATTCCAAGATGCATACTAAGACAATGGATATGGTGGACCCCCTTGTGATTATCAACATCCACCACCATATGCCTATGAACCCCCTCCACAATATAGCCCTCAACCATCATACTCACAAGCCTCATACCACCAAACACCTTCATATGATCCCAATCCATATCCACCATACCAACTACCTTGTGAACCATATGAACCATATGTAGAACCATCCTAATTCCACCACCAATACCCTCAAGAACCACCACCTCCATGCCATTATCAAGATGAACCACCTCCCATGTATGAGAAATTTCAATCACATAATGAATTTCTCTTTCCATCACAACCTTCCATGGAAGAATATCCATATCTATTGGTCTAAAAGCAAGATGATCCTACTTATGCTAGCCAAGTGGAACAAGAGCCAATGGATCGTTTCAAGGAAGCAATAGACCGGCTTCAAGCAATCATCCGTCAAAAGAAGGAAGAGGAAGCCCAAAGGATGAATGAAGCTATTGAGGCTAACCTTGCCAAAATTAAAGCCAACTTGGACTCATGGGATTCATATTGTAGACAAAGCATCTCCGCGGATGAATGTGAGAAATCAACCGAAGAGTGGAGCATGAAGGAGATTTTGGAATCCCAACATGAGGACAAGGAGATGGGATATGTCTTGCACAAAGTGGAGGAGGAAGAGATCATTGAAGAAGAAGAAGTGGTTGAAGACCTATGCGAAGTTGAACAAGAGGTGGATTTCAAGCTTGAGAACATTTCTACACCAAGTGATGTTGTTGATGATTTTGTGGAAGTTGTTGAACCTTCTTCCATTGAACTTGAAGATAATGTTGAGAAGGATAATGCACAACCTCCAAGACATAGTATGAATGATGAAAGATTGGAAAAAAATTGATATGAAGATTTATTATCAGTCTAGAAATTCCTTAATAGAAATAGAATTTCTTCGTTGTAAGCATAGTTCCAAACCAACTAATAATTCTCAATCAAATTTTAATATTGGTTATCACAAGTACAAACCCCAATAAAAATAAATTGAAGTATTCAAACCTTTGGTCGTCTCACAAGGAATTGCAATGAAGTGATCAATTATTGGCTATGAAGGAACAAGGGGTTTGATTTGTAGTTGGTAAGAAAAGTAAATAACAAGAATGTAAATGACTAGAACTAATAAAGAAAGGGAAAAAACTCTTGGCTAGGCATAGGAATTGAGATCACCCATCCTTGTTTACTAACCATGTATTTACAATTTTGAGGGACCAACCATTTAGTCTACTTCTATGCTTGAAGTGCATACAATATCTACTTCAACGCTTGAAATACGTCAAATTGGCTTGATCAATATCAATCCATAAGTCCTAACCTAACTACTAATTAACTTAGTAGTAGGCTAGCGTCAATGGTTATCAAATTGACCACAAAGGGTTTTCAAATCACCAAATCAATGAGACCCAATGACCAAGATCACCCAATCCCCTTAGCCTAGGCCAAGAGTAAAGAAAACTACTCAATAACTAGAGAAAATATTTTAACAAACACCTAGAGTGCAATAAAAGTAAATATCACAAAATGCAAGAATTAATGAAAGCTATAACTACCCAATGTAAGAAAACAATAATAACAACTCAATTAAACAATAAGAATAAGAAAACATAAATTGCATTAATGGAAATTAAAATTAACAAGAGTGCATCAACATAAAAATGACATGAAATGGGAAATTAACAACAAGAACTAGAAGAGCAAAGGTGTAATAACAAGGAATTAAAGGGAAAACAAAATCAAAACAAGAATTGAAAGCTAAATTTAAGAGAGATTAACCTAACTTTACCCTAATTTCTACCCTAAATCTAGAGAGAGGAGAGAGCCTCTCTCTCTAGAGTTCTACCCTAAAATATGATGAAAACTCTACTATGACTCCTCCCCATTCCCTTGCAATCCTTGGGTTCAAAAACATCAAAAATGAGTTGGATTTGGGTCTCCTTGAGCTCAGAAATCGCCCCCAGCGAATTGCCTTTAGTGAAGTCACGTGCCGCTTGTCACGCGAACTCATGGGTCACGCGTACGCGTTGCATTGCAAAATTACGCTTCACGCATACGCGTGGGTGACGCATGTGTGTGGCCTTGAGTTCAGCAAATCCTCATTTCTTGATGAATTCCCCATTTTTGCATGCTTTTTCTTCATTCCTTCAACCCAATCTTTCCGTTCTAATCCTGAAATCACTTAACAAATATATCAAGGCATCGAATAGAATTAAAGTGAATTAAATTTATCAATTTAAAGGCCTAAAAAGCATGTTTTTACTCTTAAGCACAAATTAGGAGAAATTTACAAAACCATGCTATTTCATTAAATAAATGTGGGAAAAGTCGATAAAATTCCCTAAATTCAATACAAGATAAACCACAAAATTGGGGTTTATCAAACCTCCCAATACTTAAACTAAGCATGTCCTCATGCTAAACCAAGAAAGACAAGAAAAGGGGTACGAACATTTATTCAATGCAAATAAACTATATGCACCTGTCTACATGCATGCAACTAAATACAAAATGATTCTACCTAGTTGGTTAAAAGTAAATCAATCTCCGAGAGCATATATGAATAGGTACGGCTAACACATTATGATGATTCATGAATCCCACCAATTCTAATATCAAAATGAAGTTCAAGTAGACTTATAAAAAGAAAGCTCGTGAAAGCAGGGAACAAGGAATTGAGTATCGAACCCTTACTGGAAGTGTATCCGCTCTAGTCGCTCAAGTGTATAGGGTTGATTCACTCAATTCTCCTCTAATCATGGTTTCCAAGATTTGTTTTGCATCTAACAATCAACAATTATTCAACGCATGCATACATTTATCATGAGGACTTATTCATAGGTTGTAATGGGGTTAGGGTCAAGGTAGGATTGTATATGGTCAATTGAGCTTGAAATTTGAATCTTGATTAACCTAAGCTCTCACCTAATACACACAACAACCTATACAATTCTAATATACCACCTAGCTACCCATGATTCCCACTTTTTCACATACTCATTCATTCTCTTCAATTCACATTCCATATGCATTGTTATTATTACTTTGCTTTGAGGCATTTTTTGTCCCATTTTTTATTGCTTTTCTTTTTGTCTTTTTCTTTTTTTTTTCAATATTTTTTTCTTTTCAAGATAAAATATATACAAGAGCATCAATGCATATGGTTGAAATATTTAGTGCATGAATATGTACCCAATCCCATGATTTTCAACAAAAATACAAAAACACTTTTATTTCACCCAATGTTCCCAATTTTTTCCACCCTTGAATGACACACACTCTCACTAGCCTAAGCTAATCAAAGATCCAAATTAAGGGACATTTATTTTTTTTTACTTAGGGGTAGTAATGTGTGATGAGCGGATAATTTATACGCTTTTTGGCATTGTTTTTAGTATGTTTTTAGTAGAATCTGGTTACTTTTAGGGATATTTTCATTAGTTTTTATGTTAAATTCACATTTCTGGACTTTACTATGAGTTTGTGTATTTTTCTGTGATTTCAGGTATTTTCTGGCTGAAATTGAGGGACTTGAGCAAAAATCAGATTCAGAGGTTGAAGAAGGACTGCTGATGCTGTTGGATTCTGACCTCCCTGCACTCAAAATAGATTTTCTGGAGCTACAAAACTCAAAATGGCGTGCTTTCAATTGTGTTGGAAAGTAGACATCCAGGGCTTTCCAGCAATATATAATAGTCCATACTTTGTCCACGTTTAGACGACGCAAACGGGCGTTCAACGCCAGCTCTCTGCCCAATTCTGGCGTCCAGCGCCAGAAACAAGTTGCAAAGTGGAGTTCAATGCCCAAAATGGCACAAAAGCTGGCGTTCAACTCCAAGAATGACCTCTCCACGTGTAGACTTCAAGCTCAGCCCAAGCACACACCAAGTGGGCCCCGGAAGTGGATTTATGCATCAATTACTTACTTCTGTAAACCCTAGTAGCTAGTTTATTATAAATAGGACCTTTTACTATTGTATTAGGGATCTTTGGATCATCCTGGATTGTATTTTGATCTATTGATCTCGTTTTGGGGGCTAGCCACTCGGCCATGCCTGGACCTTTCACTTATGTATTTTCAACGGTAGAGTTTCTACACTCCATAGATTAAGGTGTGGAGCTCTGCTGTTCCTCAAAGATTAATGTAAAGTACTACTGTTTTTCTATTCAATTCATCTTATTTCGCTTCTAAGATATTCATTCGCACTTCAACCTGAATGTGATGAACGTGACAATCATCATCATTCCCTATGAACGCGTGCCTGACAACCACTTTCGTTCTACCTTAGATTGAATGAGTATCTCTTAGATCTCTTAACCAGAATCTTCGTGGTGTAAGCTAGATTGATGGCGGCATTCATGAGAATCCGAAAAGTCTAAACCTTGTCTGTGGTATTCCGAGTAGGATTCTGGGATTGAATGACTGTGATGAGCTTCAAACTCGCGATTGCTGGGCGTAGTGACAGACGCAAAAGGAGGGTGAATCCTATTCCAGCATGATCGGAAACCTCAGATGATTAGTCGTGCTGTGACAGAGCATTTGGACCATTTTCACAAGAGGAGGGGATGTAGCCATTGACAACGGTGATGCCCTTGCATAAAGCCAGCCATGGAAAGGAGTAAGACTGATTGGATGAAGATAGCAGGGAAGTAGAGATTCAGAGGAACGAAAGCATCTCTACACGCTTATCTGAAATTCTCACCAATGAATTACATAAGTGTTTCTATCCTTATTTTATTATATAATTTTCGAAAACTCCATAACTATTTTATATCTGCCTGACTGAGATTACAAGGTGACCATAGCTTGCTTCATACCAATAATCTCCGTGGGATTCGACCTTACTCACGTAAGGTATTACTTGGACGACCCAGTGCACTTGCCGGTTAGTTATGCGAAGTTGTGAAGATATGTTTAGACCTTGGTTCTGTGCATCCGTTTTTGGTGCCATTGCCTGGGAATCAATTTCGAACAACAATTCACAACCTGAGTAACAATTTCGCATACCAATTTTTTGGCGCCGTTGCCGAGGATTGTTCGAGTTTGGACAACTGACGGTTCATCTTGTTGCTCAGATTAGGTAATTTTCTTTTTGTTTTATTTTCAAAAATTTTTCAAAAATCTTTCAAAAATTTCTCCTTTGTATTCGAAAAAAAAATGTTTTCAAAAATATATTTTTCTTCAGAATTTTTAAGAATGAATTCTAGTGTTTCATGAAGCATGTTGAAGCCTGGCTGGCTGTAAAGCCATGTCTCAATTCTTTTGGACTCAAGAGAAGAGCTTCTTTATCTTTCTTAGCAAATTGGCTGCTGAATGTAAAGTTCTGCTAAAGCTTGACTGGCTATTAAGCCATGTCTAACCCTCAGATTGGAGCTTTAGACTAACATGGCAAGATTCCTGGAATTCATATTAAAAATTTTGGAATCCTTATTTTTGTTTTTCAATTAATTTTCGAAAAAAAATATAAAAAAAAATTAGAAAATCATAAAATCCAAAAATATTTCATGTTTCTTGTTTGAGTCTTGAGTCAAGTTATAAGTTTGGTGTCAATTGCATACTCATCTTGCATTTTTCGAAAATTTTCATGCATTCATAGTGTTCTTCATGATCTTCAAGTTGTTCTTGGTAAGTCTTCTTGTTTGATCTTTGCATTTGCATGTTTTGTGTCTTTTCTTGTTTACATATGCATTCTTGAATTCTTAGTGTCTAAGCATTAAAGAATTCTAAGTTTGGTGTCTTGCATGTTTTCTTTGCATTAAAAATTTTTCAAAAATATGTTCTTGATGTTCATCATGATCTTCAAAGTATTCTTGGTGTTCATCTTGACATTCATAGCATTCTTGCATGCATTCATTGTTTTGATCTAAAATCTTCATGCATTGCATCATTTTCATTGTTTTCCTCTCTCATCATAAAAATTCAAAAATCAAAAAAATATCTTTCTCTTTTTCTCTCTTAAAATTTTGAAAATTAGATTTGACTTTTTCAAAAATTTTTAAAAATCTAGTTGTTTTTATGAGTCAAATCAAATTTTCAATTTAAAATCTTATCTTTTTCAAAATCTTTTTCAAAAATAAAATCTTTTTCATTTTTTAGTTATTTTCGAAAATTATAAAAATATTTTTCAAAAATCTTTTTCTTATTTTTATATCAAATTTTCGAAAATAACAATAACAATTAATGTTTTGATTCAAAAATTTCAAGTTTGTTACTTACTTGTTAAGAAAGATTCAAACTTTGAGTTCTAGAATCATATCTTGTGATTTCTTGTGAATCAAGTCATTAATTGTGATTTTAAAAATCAAATCTTTTTCAAAAACTAATTTCAAAAATATCTTCTTATCTTATCTTTTTCAAAAATTTGATTTCAAAATATCTTTTCTAACTTCCTAACTTCTTATCTTTTCAAAATTTGTTTCAACTAACTAACTAACTTTTTGTTTGTTTCTTATCTTTTTCAAAACCACTTAACTAACTCTTTCTCTCTCATTTTCGAAAATATCTCCCCCCTTTTTTCAAAATTTCTTTTTAATTAACTAATTATTTTAATTTTTGATTTTTATTTTCGAAAATTACTAACACTTTTCAAAAATTATTTTCGAAAATCACTAACTCTTTTTCAAAAATTATTTTCGAAAATCCTCTTTCTCCCTCATCTCCTTCTAATTATTTATTCATCTACTAACACTTCTCTTCATCTCACATCTCTGCTCCTATCCTTACCCTTGTGTTTGGATTCTTCATTCTTCTTCACCCCTATTCCTTTTCTTCTTCTACTAACAATAAGGAACCTCTTTACTGTGACATAGAGGATTCCTCTTCTTTTCTTGTTCTCTTCTCTTTCTTATGAGCAGGAACAAAGAAAAAGGCATTCTTGTTGAAGCTGATCCAGAACCTGAAAGGACTCTGAAGAGGAAACTAAGAGAAGCTAAATTACAACAATCCAGAGACAACCTTATTGAAAATTTTGAACAAGTAAAGGAGATGGCAGCCGAACCCAACAACAATAATGCGAGGAGAATGCTTGGTGACTTTACTGCACCTAATTCCAATTTACATGGAAGAAGCATCTCCATTCCTACCATTGGAGCAAACAATTTTGAGCTGAAACCTCAGCTAGTTTCTCTGATGCAGCAGAACTGTAAGTTTCATGGACTTTCATCTGAAGATCCTTTTTAGTTCTTAACTGAATTCTTGCAGATCTGTGATACTGTTAAGACTAATGGAGTAGATCCTGAAGTCTACAGGCTCATGCTTTTCCCTTTTGCTGTAAGAGACAGAGCTAGAGTGTGGTTGGATTCTCAACCCAGAGATAGCTTGAACTCTTGGGATAAGCTGGTCACGGCTTTCTTAACCAAGTTCTTTCCTCCTCAAAAGCTGAGCAAGCTTAGAGTGGATGTTCAGACCTTCAGACAGAAAGAAGGTGAATCCCTCTATGAAGCTTGGGAAAGATACAAGCAGTTGACCAAAAAGTGTCATTCTAACATGCTTTCAGAATGGACCATCCTGGATATATTCTATGATGGTTTATCTGAGCTATCAAAGATGTCATTGGATACTTCTGCAGGTGGATCCATTCACCTAAAGAAAACGCCTGCAGAAGCTCAAGAACTCATTGGCATGGTTGCTAATAACCAGTTCATGTACACTTCTGAGAGGAATCCTGTGAGTAATGGGACGCCTATGAAGAAGGGAGTTCTTGAAATTGATGCTCTGAATGCCATATTGGCTCAGAATAAAATATTGACTCAGCAAGTCAATATAATTTCTCAGAGTCTGAATGGAATGCAAGCTGCATCCAACAGTACTCAAGAGGCATCTTTTGAGGAGGAAGCTTATGATCCTGAGAACCCTGCAATAGCAGAGTTAAAATACATGGGTGAACCATATGGAAACACCTACAATCCATCATGGAGAAATCACCCAAATCTCTCATGGAAGGATCAAAAGCCTCAACAAGGCTTTAATAAAGGTGGAAGAAACAGGTTTAGCAATAGCAAGCCTTTTCCATCATCCACTCAGCAACAGACAGAGAATTCTGAGCAGAATCCATCTAGCTTAGCAAATTTAGTCTCTTATCTATCTAAGGCCACTGTGAGTTTCATGAATGAAACAAGGTCTTCCATTAGAAATTTGGAAGCATAAGTGGGCCAGCTGAGTAAAAGGATCACTGAAATCCTTCCTAGTACTCTCCCAAGCAATACAGAAGAGAATCCAAAAGGAGAGTGCAAGGCCATTGAATTAATTACCATGGCCGAACCCACAAGAGAGGAGAAGGACGTGAATCCCAAGGAAGAAGACCTCCTGGGACGTCCAGTGATCAATAAGAAGCTTCCCTCTGAGGAACCAAAGGACTCTGAGGCTCATCTAGAGACCATAGAGATTCCATTGAACCTCCTTGTGCCATTCATGAGCTCTGATGAGTACTCCTCTTCTGAAGAGAATGAGGATTTTACTGAAGAGCAAGCTGCCAAGTTCCTTAGTACAATCATGAAGCTAAATGCCAAATTATTTGGTATTGAAACTTGGGAAGATGAACCTCCCTTGTTCACCAATGAAGTAAGTGATCTGGATCAACTGACATTGCCTCAGAAGAAACAGGATCCTGGAAAGTTCATAATACCTTGTACCATAGGCACCATGATCTTTAGGGCTCTGTGTGACCTTGGTTCAGGGATAAACCTCATGCCCCTCTCTGTAATAGAGAAACTGGGAATCTATGGGGTGCAAGCTGCTAAAATCTCACTAGAGATGGCAGACAATTCAAGAAAACAGACTTATGGACAAGTAGAGGACGTGTTAGTAAAGGTTGAAGGACTTTACATCCCTACTGATTTCATAGTCTTGGATACTGGAAAGGAAGAGGATGAATCCATCATCCTAGGAAGGCCTTTCCTAGCCACAGCAAGAGCTGTGATTGATGTGGACAGAGGAGAATTGATCCTTCAATTAAATAAGGACAACCTTGTGTTTACAACTCAAGGATCTCTCTCTGCATCCATGGAGAGGAAGCAGAAAAAGCTTCTCTCAAAGCAGAGTTAACCAAAGCCCCTACAGTCAAACTCTAAGTTTGGTGTTGGGAGGCCACAACCAAACTCTAAGTTTGGTGTCAAACCCCCATATCCAAACGCTAAGTTTGGTGTTGGGAGGTCTCAACAAAGCTCTGCACATCTGTGAGGCTCCATGAGAGCCCACTGTCAAGCTATTGACATTAAAGAAGCGCTTGTTGGGAGGCAACCCAATGTTTATTTATCTAATTTTATTTTTGTTTTTCATGTTTTCTTAGGTTCATGATCATGTGGAGTCACAAAATAATCAAAAAAATTGAAAACGGAATCAAAAACAGCAGAAAAAAATCACACCCTGGAGGAAGGCCTTACTGGCGTTTAAACGCTAGTAAGAAACATGTTTTGGGCGTTCAACGCCAGAACAGAGCATGTTTCTGGTGCTGAACGCCAGAAATGGGCAGCATCTGGGCGTTTGAACGCCAGAAATGCACCCTGGAGAAGAGCTGGCGCTAGAACGCCCAGAACAAGCATGGTTCTGGCGTTCAACGCCAGAAATGGGCAACAAATGGGCGTTCAACACCCAGAACAAGCACCAATCTGGCGCTGAACGCCCATAGTTGTGTGCAAGGGCATTTTGCATGCCCAATTTGGTGCAAGGTTGTAAATCCTTAAACACCTCAGGATCTGTGGACCCCACAGGATCACCTCAGGATCTGTGTACCCCACAGGATCCCCACCTACCTCCACTTACTTCTTCTCACCCCTCTTTCACACAATCCCATAAACACTCTTCCCCAAAACCCTTCACCAATCACCTCAATCTCTCTTCCCCATCACCTCTTCACCACTCACATCCATCCACTCTTCCCCATAAACCTACCTCATAAACTCCACCTACCTTTAAAATTCAAAAACAATTTCCCACCCAAACCCACCCTATATGGCCGAAACTAACACCCTCCCCCCCCACTATATAAAGTCCTCCATTCTTCTTCATTTTCACACAACACAACCCCCTCTTCTCTTCTTGGCCGAAACACAACCCCTTCTCCATCTCCTCCATTTCTTCTTCATCATCATCTATTCTTTCTTCTCTTGCTCGAGGGCGAGCAAAATTCTAAGTTTGGTGTGGTAAAAGCATAAGCTTTTTGTTTTTCCATTACCATTGATGGCACCTAAGACCGGAGAATCTTCTAGAAAAGGGAAGGGGAAGACAAAAGCTTCCACCTCCGAGTCATGGAAGATGGAAAGGTTCATCTCCAAAGCTCATCAAGACCACTTCTATGATGTTGTGGCCAAGAAGAAGGTGATCCCCGAGGTCCCTTTCAAACTCAAGAAAAATGAGTATCCAGAGATCCGATATGAAATCCGAAGAAGAGGTTGGGAAGTTCCAACAAACCCCATCCAACAAGTCGGCATCCTAATGGTTCAAGAGTTCTATGCCAATGCATGGATCACTAGAAACCATGATCAAAGTAAGAACCCGAATCCAAAGAATTATATTACAATGGTTCGGGGGAAATACTTAGATTTTAGTCCGGAAAATGTGAGGTTGGCGTTTAACTTGCCCATGATGCAAGGAGATGAACGCCCCTACACTAGAAGGGTCAACTTTAATCAAAGGTTGGACCAAGTCCTTATGGACATATGTGTGAAAGGAGCTCAATGGAAGATTGACTCCAAAGGCAAGCCGGTTCAACTAAGAAGACTGGACCTCAAGCCTGTGGCTAGAGGATGGTTGGAGTTCATCCAACGCTCCATCATCCCCACTAGCAACCGATCTGAAGTTACTGTGGATCGGGCCATCATGATCCATAGCATCATGATTGGAGAGGAAGTAGAAGTTCATGAAGTCATCTCCCTTGAACTCTACAAAATAGCCGAAAAGCCCTATCTTGGGAAAAGGCTAGCTTTTCCTCATCTTATTTGCCATCTATGTTACTCAGCTGGAGCTTTCATAGAAGGAGACATTCCCATTGAGGAAGAGAAGCCCATCACTAAGAAAAAGATGGAGCAAGCAAGAGAGCCCATTCATGGAGCTCAAGAGGCGTAGGAAGCTCATCACCATGAGATCCCGGAGATGCCTCAAATGCATTTTCCTCCACAAAATTATTGGGAGCAAATCAACACCTCCCTAGGAGAATTAAGTTCCAACATGGGACAACTAAGGGTGGAACATCAAGAGCACTCCATCATCCTTCATGAAATAAGAGAAGATCAAAAAGCAATGAGAGAGGAGCAACAAAGACAAGGAAGAGACATAGAAGAGCTCAAGGACATCATTGGTTCCTCAAGAAGGAAACGCCACCATCACTAAGGTGGATTCATTCCTTGTTCTTATTTCTTCTGTTTTTCGTTTTCTATGTTATATGCTTATCTATGTTTGTGTCTTCATTACATGATCATTAGTAGTTAGTAACTATGTCTTAAAGTTATGAATGTCCTATGAATCCATCACCTCTCCTAAATGAAAAAACTGTTTTAATTCAAAAGAACAAGAAGTACATAAGTTTCGAATTTATCCTTGAACTTAGTTTAATTATATTGATGTGGTGACAATGCTTCTTGTTTTCTGAATGAATGCTTGAACAGTGCATATGTATTTTGAAGTTGTTGTTTATGAATGTTAAATATGTTGGCTCTTGAAAGAATGATGATAAGGAGACATATTATTTGATAATCTAAAAAATCATAAAAATGATTCTTGAAGCAAGAAAAAGCAGCAAAGAACAAGGCTTGCAAAAAAAAAGAGAAAAAGAAAATAGGCGAAAAAAAATAGAAAGAAAAAAAAAAAAGAAAAAGCAAGCAGAAAAAGCCAAAAGCTCTTAAAACCAAGAGGCAAGAGCAAAAAGCCAATAACCCTTAAAACCAAAAGGCAAGGGCAAATAAAAAGGATCCCAAGGCTTTGAGCATCAGTGGATAGGAGGGCCTAAAGGAATAAAATCCTAGCCTAAGCGGCTAAACCAAGCTGTCTAACCATGTGCTTGTGGCGTGTAGGTGTCAAGTGAAAAATTGAGACTGAGCGGTTAAAGTCAAGGTCCAAAGTAAAAAAAGAGTGTGCTTAAGAACCCTGGACACCTCTAATTGGGGACTTTAGCAAAGCTGAGTCACAATCTAAAAAGGTTCACCCAATTATGTGTCTGTGGCATTTATGTATCCGGTGGTAATACTGGAAAACAAAGTGCTTAGGGCCACGGCCAAGACTCATAAAATAGCTGTGTTCAAGAATCATCATAATGAACTAGGAGAATCAATAACACTATCTGAACTCTGAGTTCCTATAGATGCCAATCATTCTGAACCTCAATGGATAAAGTGAGATGCCAAAACTATTCAAGAGGCAAAAAGCTACAAGTCCCGCTCATCTGATTGGAGCTATGTTTCATTGATAGTTTGGAATTTATAGTATATTCTCTTCTTTTTATCCTACTTGATTTTCAGTTGCTTGGGGACAAGCAAAAATTTAAGTTTGGTGTTGTGATGAGCGGATAATTTATACGCTTTTTGGCATTGTTTTTAGTATGTTTTTAGTAGAATCTGGTTACTTTTAGGGATGTTTTCATTAGTTTTTATGTTAAATTCACATTTCTGGACTTTACTATGAGTTTGTGTGTTTTTCTGTGATTTCAGGTATTTTCTGGCTGAAATTGAGGGACTTGAGCAAAAATCAGATTCAGAGGTTAAAGAAGGACTGCTAATGTTGTTGGATTCTGACCTCCCTGAACTCAAAATGGATTTTCTGGAGCTACAGAACTCAAAATGGCACGCTTCCAATTGCGTTGGAAAGTAGACATCCAGGGCTTTCCAGAAATATATAATAGTCCATACTTTTCCCAAGTTTAGATGACGCAAACTGGCGTTCAACGCCAGCTCTCTGCCCAATTCTGGCGTCCAGCGCCAGAAACAAGTTGCAAAGTGGAGTTCAACGTCCAAAATGGCACAAAAGCTGGCGTTCAACTCCAAGAATGACCTCTCCACGTGTAGACTTCAAGCTCAGCCCAAGCACACACCAAGTGGGCCCCGGAAGTGGATTTATGCATCAATTACTTACTTCTGTAAACCCTAGTAGCTAGTTTATTATAAATAGGATCTTTTACTAGCAGGAAAGCAGAGGTTCAGAGGAACAAAAGCATCTTTACACGCTTATCTGAAATTCTAACCAATGAATTACATAAGTATTTCTATCCTTATTTTATTAATTATTTTCGAAAACCCCATTACTATTTTATATCCGCCTGACTGAGATTTACAAGGTGACCATAGCTTGCTTCATACCAACAATCTCCGTGGGATTCGACCCTTACTCACGTAAGGTATTACTTGGACGACCCAGTGCACTTGCTGGTTAGTTGTGCGAAGTTGTGAACCATGGTATTGGCATCATGTTTTTTGGCGCCATTACCAGGGAAAGAAAGAGCAATGAATTTTGCATAATCAAAGTGTAATCACAATTTCTGCGCACCAAGTTTTTGGCGCCGTTGCCGGGGATTGTTCGAGTTTGGACAACTAACGGTTCATCTTGTTGCTCAGATTAGGTAACTTTCTTTTTGTTTTCTTTTCAAAAATTTTTCAAAAATCTTTCGAAAAATTTCTCCTTTGTTTTCGAAAATAAAAAAAATAATAAAAAAATAATGTTTTCAAAAATAAATTATTCTATGGCTTCAAAACTTTCAAGAATGAATTCTAGAGTTTCATGGTAACATGTTGAATCCTATCTGGCTGAAAAGCCATACCCAAACTCCTTTGGGATTGATCTTCAACTAATCACCTCAATGGATGTAAATCCATTCTAAAGCTTGACTGGCTATTAAGCCATGTCTAACCCTCAGATTGGAGCTTTAGACTAAAGAGTACAAGATTCCTGGAATTCATATGAAAAATTTTGAATCCTTATTTTTTCTTTTTCAAAATGATTTTCAAAAATTTTAAAATAAAAATACAAAAAAAATCATAAAATCATAAAAATCGAAAATATTTTGTGTTTCTTGTTTGAGTCTTGAGTCATGTTATAAGTTTGGTGTCAATTGCATGTGCATCTTGCATTTTTCGAAAATTCTCATGCATTCATAGTGTTCTTCATGATCTTCAAGTTGTTCTTGGTAAGTCTTCTTGTTTGATCTTTGCATTTGCATGTTTTGTGTCTTTTCGTATTTTTCATATGCATTCTTGAATTCTTAGTGTCTAAGCATTAAAGAATTCTACGTTTGGTGTCTTGCATGTTTTCCTTGCATTAAAAATTTTTCAAAAATATGTTCTTGGTGTTCATCTTGACATTCATAGCATTCTTGCATGCATTCATTGTTTTAATCTAAAAATTTCATGCATTGCATCATTTTTCTTGTTTTTCTCTCTCATCATTAAAAATTCAAAAATCAAAAAAATATCTTTCCCTTTTTCTCTCTTAAAATTTCGAAAATTAGATTTGACTTTTTCAAAAAATTTTAAAAATCTAGTTGTTTCTTATGAGTCAAATCAAATTTTCAATTTAAAAATCTCATCTTTTTCAAAATCTTTTTCAAAAATCAAATCTTTTTCAAATTTCTTAGTTATTTTCGAAAATAACATAATCAATTAATGTTTTGATTCAAAAATTTCAAGTTTGTTACTTACTTGTTAAGAAAGATTCAAACTTTAAGTTCTAGAATCATATCTTGTGATTTCTTGTGAATCAAGTCATTAATTATGATTTTAAAAATTCAAATCTTTTTCAAAATCTAATTTCTATCATATCTTTTCAAAAATATCTTCTTATCTCACCTTTTTTCAAAAAAATTTGATTTCAAAATATCTCTTCTAACTTCCTAACTTCTTATCTTTTAAAAATTTGTTTCAACTAACTAACTAACTTTTTGTTTGTTTCTTATCTTTTTCAAAACTACCTAACTAACTCTCTCTCTCTTTCTCTAATTTTCGAAAACATCTCCCTCTTTTTCAAAATTTCTTTTTAATTAACTAATTATTTCAATTTTTAAATCTTAATTTTCGAAAACTACTTTCAAAAATCACTAACTCTTTTTCAAAAACTATTTTCGAAATTTTCCCTCTCTCATCTTATTCTATTTATTTATTCATCTACTAACATCTCTCCCTCACCCACCAAAAATCCGAACCCTCTCTCTCTCTCTCTCTTTCTGAGTTCAGATTTTTCTCTTTTTCTTTTCTTCTACTAACAATAAGGAACCTCTTTACTGTGACATAGAGGATTCATCTTCTTTTCTTATTTTCTTCTCTTTCTTATGAGCAGGGACAAAGAAAAAGGTATTCTTGTTGAAGCTGATCCAGAACCTGAAAGGACTCTGAAGAGGAAACTAAGAGAAGCTAAATTACAACAATCCAGAGACAACTTGATTGAAAATTTCGAACAAGTAAAGGAGATGGCAGCCGAACCCAACAATAATGCAAGGAGGATGCTTGGTGACTTTACTGCACCTAATTCCAATTTACATGGAAGAAGCATCTCCATTCCTACCATTGGAGCAAACAATTTTGAGCTGAAACCTCAGCTAGTTTCTCTGATGCAGCAGAACTGCAAGTTTCATGGACTTCCATCTGAAGATCCTTTTCAGTTCTTAATTGAATTCTTGCAGATCTGTGATACTGTTATGACTAATGGAGTAGATCCTGAAGTCTACAGGCTCATGCTTTTCCCTTTTGCTATAAGAGACAGAGCTAGAATATGGTTAGACTCTCAACCTAAAGACAGCCTGAACTCTTGGGATAAGCTGGTCACGGCTTTCTTAGCCAAGTTCTTTCCTCCTCAAAAGCTGAGCAAGCTTAGAGTGGATGTTCAAACCTTTAAACAAAAAGATGGTGAATCCCTCTATGAAGCTTGGAAAAGATACAAACAGTTGACCAAAAAGTGTCCTTCTGACATGCTTTCAGAATGGACCATCCTGGATATATTCTATGATGGTTTATCTGAGCTATCAAAGATGTCATTGGATATATCTGCAGGTGGATCCATTCACCTAAAGAAGACACCTGCAGAAGCTCAAGAACTCATTGACATGGTTGCTAATAACCAGTTCATGTACACTTCTGAGAGGAATCCTGTGAGTAATGGGACGCCTATGAAGAAGGGAGTTCTTGAAGTTGATACTCTGAATGCCATATTGGCTCAGAACAAAATATTAACTCAGCAAGTCAGTATGATTTCTCAGAGTCTGAATGGAATGCAAGCTGTATCCAACAGTACTCAAGAGGCTTCTTATGCAGAAGAAGCTTATGATCCTGAAAACCCTGCAATAGCGGAGGTAAATTACATGGGTGAACCTTATGGAAACACCTATAATCCATCATGGAGAAGTCATCCAAATTTCTCATGGAAGGATCAAAAGCCTCAACAAGGCTTTAATAATGGTGGAAGAAACAGGTTTAGCAATAGCAAGCCTTTTCCATCATCCACTCAGCAATAGACAGAGAATTCTGAGTAGAATCCATCTAGCTTAGCAAATTTAGTCTCTGATCTATCTAAGGCCACTGTGAGTTTCATGAATGAAACAAGATCTTCCATTAGAAATTTGGAAGCACAAGTGGGCTAGCTGAGTAAAAGGATCACTGAAATCCCTCCTAGTACTCTCCCAAGCAATACAGAAGAAAATTCAAAGGGAGAGTGCAAGGCTGGTGCGCAGAAATTGTGATTACACTTTAATTATGTAAAATTCATCGCTCTTTCTTTCTCTGGTAATGGCGCCAAAAACATGATGCCAATACCATAGTTCACAACTTCACACAACTAACCAGCAAGTGCACTGGGTCATCCAATACCTTACGTGAGTAAGGGTCGAATCCCACGGAGATTGTTGGTATGAAGCAAGCTATGGTCACCTTGTAAATCTCAGTCAGGCGGATATAAAATAGTAATGGAGTTTTCGAAAATAATTAATAAAATAGGGATAGAGATACTTATGTAAATTATTGGTGAGAATTTCAGATAAGCGAATAGAGATGCTTTTTGTTCCTCTGAACCTTTGCTTTCCTGCTGCCTTCATCCAATCAGTCTTACTCCTTTTCATGGCTGGCTTTTTGTGATACATCACCATTGTCAATGGCTACTTTCGGTCTTCTCTCGGGAAAATGATCCAAATGCCCTGTCACGGCACGGCTAATCGTCTGGAGGCATCACCCTTGTCAATGGTTTCATCTTATCCTCTCAGTGAAAATGGTCAACGCACCCTGTCACGGCACGGCTATTCATCTGTCGGTTCTCGATCATGCTGGAATAGGATTTACTATCCTTTTGCGTCTGTCACTATGCCCAGCAATCGCGAGTTTGAAGCTCGTCACAGTCATTCAATCATTGAATCCTACTCGGAATACCACAGACAAGGTTTAGACCTTCCGGATTCTCTTGAATGCTGCCATCATTCTAGCTTACACCACGAAGATTCTGATTAAGAGATCTAAGAGATACTCATTCAATCTAATGTAGAACGGAAGTGGTTGTCAGGCACGCGTTCATAGGAAATGATGATGATTGTCACGTTCATCACATTCAGGTTGAAGTGCGAATGAATATCTTAGAAACGAAATAAGATGAATTGAATAGAAAATAGTAGTACTTTGCATTAATCTTTGAGGAATAGCAGAGCTCCACACCTTAATCTATGGAGTGTAGAAACTCTACCGTTGAAAATACATAAGTGAATAGAGGGTAAGCATGGCCGAGTGGCCAGCCCCCAAACATGATCAATAGATCAAAATATAATCCAAAGATCAAAAGATGTCTACTACAATAGTAAGAGGTCCTATTTATAATAAACTAGCTACTAGGGTTTACAGAAGTAAGTAATTGATGCATAAATCCACTTCCGGGGCCCACTTGGTGTGTGCTTGGGCTGAGCTTTAACTTTCCACGTGAAGAGGCCATTTGTGGAGTTGAACGCCAGGTTTTGATCCATTTCTGGCGTTCAACTCTGGTTTTTGATCCCTTTCTGGCGCTGAACTCCATAATTGGGCAGAGAGCTGGCGTTGAACGCCAGTTTACGTCATCTAAACTTGGGCAAAGTATGGACTATTATACATTTCTGGAAAGCTCTGGATGTCTACTTTCCAACGCATTTGGAAGCGCGCCATTTCGAGTTCTGTCGCTCTAGAAAATCCACTTTGAGTACAGGGAGGTCAGAATCCAACAGCATCAGCAGTCCTTCTTCAACCTCTGAATTTGATTTTTGCTCAAGTCCCTCAATTTCAGCCAGAAAATACCTGAAATCACAGAAAAACACACAAACTCATAGTAAAGTCCAGAAATGTGAATTTAGCATAAAAACTAATGAAAACATCCCTAAAAGTAACTAGATCCTACTAAAAACATACTAAAAACAATGTCAAAAAGCGTATAAATTATCCGCTCATCACAACACCAAACTTAAATTGTTGCTTGTCCCCAAGCAACTGAAAATCAAATAGGATAAAAAGAAGAGAATATACTATAAATTCCAAACTATCAATGAAACATAGCTCCAATCAAATGAGCGGGACTTATAGCTTTTTGCCTCTTGAATAGTTTTCGCATCTCACTTTATCCATTGAGGTTCAGAATGATTGGCATCTATAGGAACTCAGAGTTCAGATAGTGTTATTGATTCTCCTAGTTCAGTATGATGATTCTTGAACACAGCTATTTTATGAGTCTTGGCCGTGGCCCTAAGCACTTTGTTTTCCAGTATTACCACCGGATACATAAATGCCACAGACACATAATTGGGTGAACCTTTTCAGATTGTAACTCAGCTTTGCTAAAGTCCCCAATTAGAGGTGTCCAGGGTTCTTAAGCACACTCTTTTTTTGCTTTGGACCTTGACTTTAACCGCTCAGTCTCAAGTTTTCACTTGACACCTACACGCCACAAGCACATGGTTAGGGACAGCTTGGTTTAGCCGCTTAGACCAGGATTTTATTCCTTTAGGCCCTCCTATCCACTGATGCTCAAAGCCTTGGGATCCTTTTTATTTGCCCTTGCCTTTTGGTTTTAAGGGTTATTGGCTTTTTGCTCTTGCCTCTTGGTTTTAAGAGCTTTTGGCTTTTTCTGCTTGCTTTTTTTTTCTTTCTATTTTTTTCGCCTATTTTATTATTTTTTTTTCTGCAAGCTTTGTTCTTTGCTGCTTTTTCTTACTTCAAGAATCATTTTTATGATTTTTCAGATTATCAAATAACATGTCTCCTAGTCATCATTCTTTCAAGAGCCAACATATTTAACATTCTTAAACAACAACTTCAAAAGACATATGCACTGTTCAAGCATACATTCAGAAAACAAGAAGCATTGTCACCACATCAATATAATTAAGCTAAGTTCAAGGATAAATTCGAAACTCATGTACTTCTTGTTCTTTTGAATTAAAACATTTTTCATTTTAAGAGAGGTGATGGATTCATAGGACATTCATAACTTTAAGACATAGTTACTAACTACTAATGATCATGTAATGAAGACACAAACATAGATAAGCACATAATATAGAAAACGAAAAACAGAAGAAATAAGAACAAGGAATGAATCCACCTTAGTGATGGTGGCGTTTCCTTCTTGAGTAACCAATGATGTCCTTGAGCTCTTCTATGTCTCTTCCTTGTCTTTGTTGCTCCTCCCTCACTGCTTTTTTGATCTTCTCTGATTTCATGAAGGATGATGGAGTGCTCTTGATGTTCCACCCTTAGTTGTCCCATGTTGGAACTTAATTCTCCTAGGGATGTGTTGATTTGCTCCCAAAAATTCTGTGGAGGAAAGTGCATCCCTTGAGGTATCTCAGGGATTTCTTGATGATGAGCTTCTTCATGTGCCTGTTGAGATCCATGAATGTGCTCTCTTGTTTGCTCCATCCTTTTCTTAGTGATGGGCTTGTGAGATGAATCTTTCCATCTCCCATGGCTCAGAGGTGGAAGCAATTGCCTTCCCTTTTCTCTTTCTTGAGATTTCTCTGGCCTTAGGTGCCATTAATGGTAATGGAAAAACAAAAAGCTATGCTTTTACCACACCAAACTTAGAATGTTGCTCGCCCTCGAGCAAGAGAAGAAAGAATAGGTGAAGAAGAAGAAGAAGATATGGAGGAGATGGAGGGATGTGTGTATTCGGCCATATGGGTGGGATTGGGTGGGTGTATGGATGTGAGTGGTAAATGGAAAACAGAAGGGATGACCATGAATGGAGAGAGAGATGGTGATTGGTGAAGAGTTTTGGGGAATAGTGTTTATGGGATTGTGTGAAAGAGAGTGGTGAGGGATGAGAAGAAGTGAGTGGAGGTAGGTGGGGATCCTGTGGGGTCCACAGATCCTGAGGTGATCCTGTGGGGTCCACAGATCCTGAGGTGATCCTGTGGGGTCCACAGATCCTGAGATGATTCTCTGGGGTCCACAGATCCTGAGATGATCCTGTGGGGTCCACAGATCCTGAGGTGTTCAAGGATTTACAACCTTGCACCAAATTAGGCATGTAAAATGCCCTTGCACACAACTCTGGGCGTTCAGTGCCAGGTTGGTGCCCATTTTGGGTGTTCAACGCCCATTTGTTGCCCATTTCTGGCGTTGAACGCCAGAACCATGCTTGTTCTGGGCGTTCAGCGCCAGCTCCTCTCCAGGGTGCAATTCTGGCGTTCAGCGCCCAGATGATGCCCATTTTGGGCATTCAGCGCCCAGATACTGCCCATTTTGGGCGTTCAGCGCCAGAACCATGCTCTGTTCTGGCGTTGAACGCCAGGCAGATGCTTCCTCCACGGTGTGATTTTTCTTCTGCTGTTTTTGATTCCGTTTTCAATTTTTATATTTATTTTGTGACTCCTCATGATCATGAACCTATAAAGACATATAACTAAGAAAAATATAGTTAGATAAATAGAAATTGGGTTGCCTCCCAATAAGCGCTTCTTTAATGTCAATAGCTTGACAGTAGGCTCTCATGGAGCCTCACAGATGTTCAGAGCATTGTTGAGACTCTCCAACACCAAACTTAGAGTTTGGATATGGGAGTTCAACACCAAACTTAGAGTTTGGTTGTGGCCTCCCAACACCAAACTTAGAGTTTGACTGTGGGGGCTTTGTTTGACTCTGCTTTGAGAGAAGCTTTTTATGCTTCCTCTCCATGGATGCAGAGAGAGATCATTGAGTTGTAAACACAAGGTTGTCCTCATTCAATTGAAGGATTAATTCTCCTCTGTCCACATCAATCACAGCTCTTGCTGTGGCTAGGAAATGTCTTCCTAGGATGATGGATTCATCCTCTTCCTTTCCAGTATCCAAGACTATGAAATCAGCAGGGATGTAAAGGCCTTCAACCTTTACTAGCACGTCTTCTACTTGTCCATAAGCCTATTTTCTTGAATTGTCTGCCATCTCTAATGAGATTTTAGCAGCTTGCACCCCATAGATTCCCAGTTTCTCTATTACAGAGAGTGGCATGAGGTTTATTCCTGAACCAAGGTCACACAGAGCCTTAAAGATCATGGTGCCTATGGTACAAGGTATTATGAACTTTCCAGGATCCTGTCTCTTCTGAGGCAATGTCAGTTGATCCAGATCACTTAGTTCATTGGTGAACAAGGGAGGTTCATCTTCCCAAGTTTCAATACCAAATAATTTGGCATTCAGCTTCATGATTGCACCAAGAAACTTGGCAGTTTGCTCTTCAGTAACATCCTCATTCTCTTCAGAAGAGGAATACTCATCAGAGCTCATGAATGGCATAAGGAGGTTCAATGGAATATCTGTGGTCTCTAGATGAGTCTCAGAGTCCTTTGGTTCCTCAGAGGGAAGCTCCTTATTGACCACTGGACGTCCCAGGAGGTCTTCCTCCTTGGGATTCACGTCCTCTTCTTCCCTTACAGGTTCGGCCATGGTGCTTATATCAATGGCCTTGCACTTTCCTTTTGGATTCTCTTCCGTATTGCTTGGGGGAGTACTAGGAGGGATTTCAGTGATCCTTTTACTCAGCTGGCCTACTTGTGCTTCCAAATTTCTAATGGAAGACCTTGTTTCATTCATGAAACTTATAGTGGCCTTAGATAGATCAGAGACTAAGTTTGCTAAATTAGAAGTATTTTGTTCAGAGTTCTTTGTCTGTTGCTGAGTGGATGATGGAAAAGGTTTATTATTGTTAAACCTGTTTCTTCCACCATTATTAAAGCCTTGTTGAGGCCTTTGATCCTTCCATGAGAGATTTAGATGATTTCTCCATGATGGGTTATAGGTGTTTCCATAAGGTTCACCTAAGTAATTCACCTCTACTATTGCAGGGTTTTCAGGATCATAAGCTTCTTTTGCATAAGAAGCCTCTTGAGTACTGTTGGATGCAGCTTGCATTCCATTCAGACTCTGGGAAATCATATTGACTTGTTGAGTCAATATTTTTTTCTGAGCTAATATGGCATTCAGAGTATCAATTTCAAGAACTCCCTTCTTCATAGGCGTCCCATTACTCATAGGATTCCTCTCAGAAGTGTACATAAACTGGTTATTAGCAACCATGTCAATGAGTTCTTGAGCTTCTGTAGGTGTTTTCTTTAGGTGAATGGATCCACCTGCAGAAGTATCCAATGACATCTTTGATAACTCAGATAAACCATCATAAAATATATCCAGGATGGTCCATTCTGAAAGCATGTCAGAAGGACACTTTTTGGTCAACTGTTTGTATCTTTCCCAAGTTTCATAGAGGGATTCACCATCTTTTTGTTTGAAGGTTTGAACATCCACTCTAAGCTTGCTCAGCTTTTGAGGAGGAAAGAACTTGGCTAAGAAAGCCGTGACCAGCTTATCCAAGAGTTCAGGCTGTCTTTAGGTTGAGAGTCCAACCATATTCTAGCTCTGTCTCTTACAGCAAATGGGAAAAGCATGAGCCTGTAGACTTCAGGATTTACTCCATTAGTCTTAACAGTGTCACAGATCTGCAAGAATTCAGTTAAGAACTGAAAAGGATCTTCAGATGGAAGTCCATGAAACTTGCAGTTCTGCTGTATCAGAGAAACTAGCTGAGGTTTCAGCTCAAAATTATTTGCTCCAATGGTAGGAATGGAGATGCTTCTTCCATGTAACTTGGAATTAGGTGCAGTAAAGTCACCAAGCATCCTCCTTGTATTATTATTATTTTCGGCTGCCATCTCCTCTTCCTGTTCGAAAATTTCTGACAGGTGCTTGCTGGATAGTTGTAATTTAGCTTCTCTTAGTTTCCTCTTCAGAGTCCTTTCAGGTTCTGGATCTGCTTCAACAAGAATGTTCTTGTCCTTGCTCCTGCTCATATGACAAAAAAGAGGGCACAGAAAAATCATAATAATAGGGATTCTTTTTACCCAAGTATAGAGGTTCCCTTTAGGTGAGTGGAAGAAAAGGAGAAAAAAAGAGAGAGGGAATTTTCGAAAATTGTTTTTGAAAAATGGTTAGTGATTTTTTTTTCGAAAATTAAAATAAAAATTAAAATAATTAGTTAATTAAAAAGAATTTTTGAAAAAGAGGGAAGATATTTTCGAAAATTAGAGAGAGAGAGAGTTAGTTAGGTGGTTTTGAAAAAGATAAGAAACAAACAAAAAGTTAGTTAGTTAGTTGAAACAAATTTTGAAAAGATAAGAAGTTAGGACGTTAGAAAAGATATTTTGAAATCATATTTTTTTGAAAAAGATAAGATAAGAAGATATTTTTGAAAAGATATGATTGAAATTGGTTTTGAAAAAGGTTTGATTTTTTTTTAAAATCACATTTAATGACTTGATTCACAAGAAATCATGAGATATGATTCTAGAACTTAAAGTTTGAATCTTTCTTAACAAGTAAGTAACAAACTTGAAATTTTTTAATCAAAACATTAATTGTTATTATTATTTTCGAAAATTTGATATAAAAATAAGAAAAAGATTTTTGAAAAATATTTTAAAATTTTCGAAAATAACTAAGAAATTTGAAAAAGATTTGATTTTTGAAAAAGATTTTGAAAAAGATAAGATTTTCAAATTGAAAATTTGATTTGACTCATAAGAAACAACTAGATTTTAAAAATTTTTGAAAAAGTCAAATCTAATTTTCGAATTTATGAGAGAGAAAAAGGGAAATATATTTTTTTAATTTTTTTTTGAATTTTTATGATGAGAGAGAAAAACAAGAAAAATGATGCAATGCATGAGAATTTTAGATCAAAACATGTGATGCATGCAAGAATGCTATGAATGTCAAGATGAACACCAAGAACACTATGAATGTCAAGATGAACACCAAGAACATATTTTTGAAAAATTTTTTATGCAAGGAAAACATGCAAGACACCAAACTTAGAACTCTTTAATGCTTAGACACTAAGAATTCAAGAATGCATATGAAAAACAAGAAAAGACACAAAACATGCAAATGCAAAGATCAAACAAGAAGACTTACCAAGAACAACTTGAAGATCATGAAGAACACTATGAATGCATGAGAATTTTCGAAAAATGCAAGATGCACATGCAATTGACACCAAACTTATAACATGACTCAAGACTCAAACAAGAAAACACAATTTTTTTTTATTTTTATGATTTTATGATTTTTTGTATTTTTTTATTTTTTCAAAAATATTTGGGAAAAAGGAAGCAATGAATTCATAGTCCTCAATCAAAATCCTGGGAATTAGACATGGCTTAATAGCCAGCCAAGCTAAAACATGTTATATAAAACACTAGAATTAATTCTTAAAAATTTTGAAGAAAAATATATTTTTGAAAACATTTTTATTTTTATTTTTATTTTTTTTTATTTTTTTATTTTTTTTTCGAAAACAAATGAGAAAATTTTGAAAGAGTTTTGAAAAATTTTCGAAAAGAAAACAAAAAGAAAATTACCTAATCTGAGCAACAAGATGAACCGTCAGTTGTCCAAACTCGAACAATCCCCGGCAACGGCGCCAAAAACTTGGTGCGCAGAAATTGTGATTACACTTTAATTATGTAAAATTCATCGCTCTTTCTTTCCCTGGTAATGGCGCCAAAAACATGATGCCAATACCATGGTTCACAACTTCGCACAACTAACCAGCAAGTGCACTGGGTCGTCCAAGTAATACCTTACGTGAGTAAGGGTCGAATCCCACGGAGATTGTTGGTATGAAGCAAGCTAGGGTCACCTTGTAAATCTCAGTCAGGCGGATATAAAATAGTAATTGAGTTTTCGAAAATAATTAATAAAATAGGGATAGAGATACTTATGTAAATTATTGGTGAGAATTTCAGATAAGCGAATAGAGATGCTTTTCGTTCCTCTGAACCTTTGCTGTCCTGCTACCTTCATCCAATCAGTCTTACTCCTTTCCATGGCTGGCTTTATGTGATATATCACCATTGTCAATGGCTACTTTCGGTCTTCTCTCGGGAAAATGATCCAAATGTCCTGTCACGGCACGGCTAATCGTCTGGAGGCATCACCCTTGTCAATGGTTTCATCTTATCCTCTCAGTGAAAATGGTCAACGCACCCTGTCACGGCACGGCTATTCATCTGTCGGTTCTCGATCATGCTGGAATAGGATTTACTATCCTTTTGCGTCTGTCACTACGCCCAGCAATCGCGAGTTTGAAGCTCGTCACAGTCATTCAATCATTGAATCCTACTCGGAATACCACAGACAAGGTTTAGACCTTCCGGATTCTCTTGAATGCCGCCATCATTCTAGCTTACACCACGAAGATTCTGATTAAGAGATCTAAGAGATACTCATTCAATCTAATGTAGAACGGAAGTGGTTGTCAAGCACGCGTTCATAGGGAATGATGATGATTGTCATGTTCATCACATTTAGGTTGAAGTGCGAATGAATATCTTAGAAACGAAATAAGATGAATTGAATAGAAAACAGTAGTACTTTGCATTAATCTTTGAGGAACAGCAGAGCTCCACACCTTAATCTATGGAGTGTAGAAACTCTACCGTTGAAAATACATAAGTGAATAGAGGGTAGGCATGGCCGAGTGGCCAGCCCCCAAACGTGATCAATAGATCAAAATATAATCCAAAGATCAAAAGATGTCTAATACAATAGTAAGAGGTCCTATTTATAATAAACTAGCTACTAGGGTTTACAGAAGTAAGTAATTGATGCATAAATCCACTTCTGTGGGCCCACTTGGTGTGTGCTTGGGCTGAGCTTTAACTTTCCACGTGCAGAGGCCATTTGTGGAGTTGAACGCCAGGTTTTGATCCATTTCTGGCGTTCAACTCTGGTTTTTGATCCCTTTCTGGCACTGAACTCCAGAATTTGGCAGAGAGCTGGCGTTGAACACCAGTTTACGTCGTCTAAACTTGGACAAAGTATGGACTATTATACATTACTGGAAAGCTCTGGATGTCTACTTTCCAATGCAATTAGAAGCGCGCCATTTCAAGTTCTGTAGCTCCAGAAAATCCACTTTGAGTGCAGGGAGGTCAGAATCCAACAGCATCAGCAGTCCTTCTTCAACCTCTGAATCTGATTTTTGCTCAAGTCCCTCAATTTCAGCCAGAAAATACCTGAAATCACAGAAAAACACACAAACTCATAGTAAAGTCCAGAAATGTGAATTTAGCATAAAAACTAATGAAAACATCCCTAAAAGTAACTAGATCGTACTAAAAACATACTAAAAACAATGTCAAAAAGCGTATAAATTATCCGCTCATCAAAGGCCATTGACATAAGCATCATGGCCGAACCTGTAAGGGAAGGAGAGGACGTGAATCCCAAGGAGGAAGACCTCCTGGGACGTCCAGTGATCAATAAGGAGTTTCCCTCTAAGGAACCAAAGGAATCTGAGGCTCATCTAGAGACCATAGAGATTCCATTAAACCTCCTTATGCCATTCATGAGCTCTGATGAGTATTCCTCTTCTGAAGGGAATGAGGATGTTACTGAAGAGCAAGCCGCCAAGTTCCTTGGTGCAATCATGAAACTAAATGCCAAATTATTTTGTATTGAGACTTGGGAAGATGAACCTCCCTTGTTCACCAATGAACTAAGTGATCTGGATCAACTGACATTGCCTCAGAAGAGACAGGATCCTGGAAAGTTCATAATACCTTGTACCATAGGCACCATGATCTTTAAGGCTCTGTGTGACCTTGGGTCAGGAATAAACCTCATGCCCCTCTCTGTAATAGAGAAACTGGGAATCTATGGGGTGCAAGCTGCTAAAATCTCATTAGAGATGGCAGACAATTCAAGAAAACAGGCTTATGGACAAGTAGAGGACGTGTTAGTAAAGGTTGAAGGCCTTTACATCCCTGTTGATTTTATAGTCCTGGATACTGGAAAGGAAGAGGATGAATCCATCATCCTAGGAAGACCTTTCCTAGCCACAGCAAGAGCTGTGATTGATGTGGACAGAAGATAATTGATCCTTCAAATAAATGAGGACAACCTTGTGTTTACAACTCAAGGATCTCTCTCTGCATCCATGGAGAGGAAGCATAAAAAGCTTCTCTCAAAGCAGAGTCAACCAAAGCCCCCACAGTCAAACTCTAAGTTTGGTGTTGGGAGGCCACAACCAAACTCTAAGTTTGGTGTCAAACCCCCATATCCAAAGTCTAAGTTTGGTGTTGGGAGGTCTCAACAAAGCTCTGCACATCTGTGAGGCTCCATGAGAGCCCACTGTCAAACTATTGACACTAAAGAAGCGCTTGTTGGGAGGCAACCCAATTTTTATTTATCTAACTATATTTTTCTTAGTTATATGTCTTTATAGGTTCATAATCATGTGGAGTCACAAAATAAATATAAAAACTAAAAACAGAATAAAAAACAGCAGAAGAAAAATCACACCCTGGAGGAAGCACTTGCCTGGCGTTCAACGCCAGAACAGAGCATGGTTCTGGCGCTGAACGCCTAAAATGGGCAGTGTCTGGGCGCTGAACGCCCAAAATGGGCAGCATCTGGGCACTGGACGCCAGAACTGCACCCTGGAGAGGAGCTGGCGCTGAACGCCCAGAACAAGCATGGTTCTGGCGTTCAACGCCAGAAATGGGCAGCAAATGGGCGTTGAACGCCCAAAATGGGCACCAACCTGGCGCTGAACGCCCAGAGTTGTGTGCAAGGGCATTTTACATGCCTAATTTGGTGCAAGGTTGTAAATCCTTGAACACCTCAGGATCTGTGGACCCCACAGGATCATCTCAGGATCTGTGGACCCCACAGAATCACCTCAGGATCTGTGGACCCCACAGAATCCCCACCTACCTCCACTCACTTCTTCTCACCCCTCACCACTCTCTTTCACAAAATCCCATAAACACTCTTCCCCAAAACCCTTCACCAATCACCTCAATCTCCCTTCCCCATCACCTCCTCACCACTCACATCCATCCACTCATCCCCATAAACCTACCTCATAAACTCCACCTACCTTCAAAATTCAAAATCAATTTCCCACCCACACCCACCCTATATGGCCGAAACCTCACCCCCCTTCCTTCCCTATATAAAGCCTTCCATTCTTCCTCATTTTCACACAACACAACCCTCTCTTCTCTTCTTGGCCGAAACACACCTTCCCCCTCTTCTCCATATTTTCTTCTTCTTCTTCTTCATCTTTTCTTTCTTCTCTTGCTCGAGGGCGAGCAAAATTCTAAGTTTGGTGTGGTAAAAGCATAAGCTTTTTGTTTTTCCATTACCATTGATGGCACCTAAGACCGGAGAATCCTCTAGAAAAGGGAAAGGGAAGATAAAAGCTTCCACCTCCGAGTCATGGGAGATGGAAAGGTTCATCTCCAAAGCCCATCAAGACCACTTCTATGATGTTGTGGCCAAGAAGAAGGTGATCCCCGAGGTCCCTTTTCAAACTCAAAAGAAATGAGTATCCGGAGATCCGACATGAAATTCAAAGAAGAGATTGGGAAGTTCTAACAAATCCCATCCAACAAGTCGGCATCCTAATGGTTCAAGAGTTCTAATGCCAATGCATGGATCACCAAGAACCATGATCAAAGTAAGAACCCGGATCCAAAGAACTATATTACAATGGTTCGAGGGAAATACTTAGATTTTAGTCCGGAGAATGTAAGGTTGGCGTTCAACTTGCCAAACATGGAAGAGAACGCACGCCCCTACACAAGGAGAGTCAACTTTGATCAAAGGTTGGACCAAGTCCTCATGGACATATGTGTGGAAGGAGCTCAATGGAAGATTGACTCCAAAGGCAAGCCGGTTCAACTAAGAAGATTGGACCTCAAGCCTGTAGCTAGAGGATGGTTGGAATTCATCCAATGCTCAATCATTCCCACTAGCAACCGGTCTGAAGTTACTATAGACCGGGCCATCATGATCCATAGCATCATGATTGGAGAAGAGGTGGAAGTTCATGAGATCATACCTCAAGAACTCTATAAGGTGGCTGACAAGTCCTCCACTATGGCAAGGTTAGCCTTTCCTCACCTCATTTGCCACCTATGCAATTCGGCTGGGATTGACATAGAGGGAGATATCCTCATTAAAGAGGACAAGCCCATCACTAAGAAAAAGATGGAGCAATTAAGAGAGCCCATTCATGGAGCTCAAGAGGCGTATGAAGCTCATCACCATGAGATCCCGGAGATGCCTCAAATGCATTTTCCTCCACAAAACTATTGGGAGCAAATCAACACCTCCCTAGGAGAATTGAGTTCCAATATGGGACAACTAAGGGTGGAACATCAAGAGCACTCCATCATCCTTCATGAAATTAGAGAAGATCAAAAAGCAATGAGGGAGGAGCAACAAAGACAAGGAAGAGACATAGAAGAGCTCAAGGACATCACTGGTTCCTCAAGAAGGAAACTCCACCATCACTAAGGTGGATTCATTCCTTGTTCTTAATTCTTCTGTTTTTCGTTTTCTATGTTAAGTGCTTATCTATGTTTGTGTCTTCATCACATGATCATTAGTGGTTAGTAACTATGTCTTAAAGTTATGAATGTCCTATGAATCCATCACCTCTCTTAAATGAAAAATGTTTTAATTCAAAAGAACAAGAAGTACATGAGTTTCGAATTTATCCTTGAACTTAGTTTAATTATATTGATGTGGTGACAATGCTTCTTGTTTTCTGAATGTATGCTTGAACAGTGCATATGTCTTTTGAAGTTGTTGTTTAAGAATGTTAAATATGTTGGCTCTTGAAAGAATGATGACTAGGAGACATGTTATTTAATGATCTGAAAAATCACAAAAATGATCCTTGAAGCAAGAAAAAGCAGCAAAGAACAAAGCTTGCAGAAAAAAAAAAAGAAAAGAAAAAAAAATAGGCAAAAAAAAAATAGAAAGAAAAAGCAAGTAGAAAAAGCCAAAAGCTCTTAAAACCTAGAGGCAAGAGCAAAAAGCCAATAACCCTTAAAACCAAAAGGCAAGGACAAATAAAAAAGATCCCAAGGCTTTGAGCATCAGTGGATAGGAGGGCCTAAAGGAATAAAATCCTGGTCTAAGCGGCTAAACCAAGCTGTCCCTAACCATGTGCTTGTGGCGTGTAGGTGTCAAGTGAAAACTTGAGACTGAGCGGTTAAAGTCAAGGTCCAAAGCAAAAGAAGAGTGTGCTTAAGAACCCTGGACACCTCTAATTGGGGATTTAGCAAAGCTGAGTCACAATCTAAAACGGTTCACCTAATTATGTGTCTGTGGCATTTATGTATCCGGTGGTAATACTGGAAAACAAAGTGCTTAGGGCCACGGCCAAGACTCATAAAATAGCTGTGTTCAAGAATCATCATACTGAACTAGGAGAATCAATAACACTATCTGAACTCTGAGTTCCTATAGATGCCAATCATTCTGAACTTCAATGGATAAAGTGAGATGCCAAAACTATTCAAGAGGCAAAAAGCTATAAGTCCCGCTCATATGATTGAAGCTATGTTTCATTGATAGTTTGGAATTTATAGTATATTCTCTTCTTTTTATCCTATTTGATTTTCAGTTGCTTGGGGACAAGCAACAATTTAAGTTTGGTGTTGTGATGAGCGGATAATTTGTACGCTTTTTGGCATTGTTTTTAGTATGTTTTTAGTAGGATCTAGTTACTTTTAGGGATGTTTTCATTAGTTTTTAAGTTAAATTCACATTTCTGGACTTTACTATGAGTTTGTGTGTTTTTCTGTGATTTCAGGTATTTTCTGGCTGAAATTGAGGGACTTGAGCAAAAATCAGATTCAGAGGTTGAAGAAGGACTGCTGATGCTGTTGGATTCTGACCTCCCTGCACTCAAAATGGATTTTCTAGAGCTACAGAACCCGAAATGGCGCGCTTCCAATTGAGTTGGAAAGTAGACATCCAGGGTTTTCCAGCGATGTATAATAGTCCATACTTTGCCCAAGTTTAGATGACGCAAAATGGCGTTCAACGCCAGTTCTCTGCCCAATTCTGGCGTCCAGCGCTAGAAACAAGCTGCAAAGTGGAGTTCAACGCCCAAACTGGCACAAAAGCTGGCGTTCAACTCCAAGAAGGACCTCTACACGTGCAACACTCAAGCTCAGCCCAAGCACACACCAAGTGGGCCCCAAAAGTGGATTTATGCATCAATTACTTACTTTTGTAAACCCTAGTAGCTAGTTTATTATAAATAGGACATTTTACTATTGTATGAGATATCTTTGAATCTTCGGATCATCTTTGGACGCCTAGTTCTTAGATCAGAGGGGCTGGCCATTCGGCCATGCCTGGACCTTTCACTTATGTATTTTCAACGGTAGAGTTTCTGCACTCCATAGATTAAGGTGTGGAGCTCTGCTGTTCCTCAAAGATTAATGCAAAGTACTACTGTTTTCTATTCAATTCAACTTATTCCACTTCTAATATATTCATTCGCACTTCAAACTGAATGTGATGAACGTGACAATCATCATCATTCCCTATGAACGCGTGCCTGACAACCACTCCCGTTCTACCTTCGATTGAACGAGTATCTCAGAGATTACTAATACAGGGGACCGAGTCTGAGATATTGGGATCTTTGTGGTATAAGCTAGATTGATGGCGGCATTCATGAGAATCCGGAAAGTCTAAACCTTGTCCGTGGTATTCCTAGTAGGATTCTGGGATTGAATGACTGTGACGAGCTTCAAACTCGCGAGTGCTGGGCGTAGTGACAGACGCAAAAGGATAGTAAATCCTATTCCAGTATGATCGAGAACCTCCAGATGATTAGCCATGCAGTGACAGCGCATCGGAACATTTTCATAGGGAGGAATAGGATGCAACCAACGACAAAGGTGATGCCTCCAGACGATTAGCCGTGCTGTGACAGAGCATTTGGATCATTTTCCCGAGAGAGATCGAAAGTAGCCATTGGCACCGGTGACATCCTTACATAAATCTAGCCATAGAAAGGGGTAAGATTGATTGGATGAAGATAGCAGGAAAGCAGAGGTTCAGAGGAATGAAAGCATCTCTACACGCTTATCTGAAATTCTAACCAATGAATTACATAAGTATTTCTATCCTTATTTTATTAATTATTTTCGAAAACCCCATTACTATTTTATATCCGCCTGACTGAGATTTACAAGGTGACCATAGCTTGCTTCATACCAACAATCTCCGTGGGATTCGACCCTTACTCACGTAAGGTATTACTTGGACGACCCAGTGCACTTGCTGGTTAGTTGTGCGAAGTTGTGAACCATGGTATTGGCTTCATGTTTTTTGGCGCCATTACCAGGGAAAGAAAGAGCAATGAATTTTACATAATCAAAGTGTAATCACAATTTCTGTGCACCACAGTTCCTTGAGAAGACAACCCGAGATTTGAATACTCGGTTAACAAATTTTAAGGGGTTTGTTACTTGTGACACCCAAAACGTTTGTATGAAAGGACTTTTGAAGGTTTAGAAACTATACTTGTAACGAGGATTTATCCGCAAATTTCTAGACCACGCAAAAGTTCTCTCATCAACCACCTTGATGAAGAGCTCCCCATAAGTCCAACTTAAGGACAATAAACAAAAGTGCTAGGTGGGAGACAACCCACCATGGTAACATCTTTCCCTTTTCCTCTTTGTAAATATTGGTAATTTAGATTTAATTTCATATTTTGTTTGATTATTTGAGTTTAATTGGGAGTCTAGTAGGTCAAATAAGGTTTTGTGATGTTTCGATAGTTGTTTGGAGGTTGGGAATGCTTGGTTTGGTGCAAAAACATAGAAAAAAATTTTGAAAAACAGAGTGCCAACCCGCGCGTGCGCGCACCTGGCGCGTACGCGCGCCTCAAGCATTTTCGACCATCCACGCGGACGCACGATGTACGCGTACGCGTGGATTGAATTTTTTCACTTCCCATACATTTACCCAAGAGTTGTGCCTGAAATGTGCCAACTTTGTGCCCCAAGGCACGCGCACGCGTACCTTGCGCGTCCACGCCGACTCTCTGCTTTACCATGCACGCGTACGCATCAGCCGCGCGTACGCGTCGCTTCCATTTCATCAATCCACGCTTTCGCGCACATGACGCGCATGCGTGGGTTGCCTTGTTCAACCATCTTCTTTTCTTCTCCTCTTCCCATTTCTTCTCTTTTCACTTCTTCTCTTTCCACCCTTCAAACATCATCCAACACTACCAAGCATCATGTAACACCATTTCTTTTAGTTAGTTAGTTAGTTTAATTTTTGCTTTCCATTACAAGTGTTGGACTACTAATCTTGTTTACTGTTTACTGCTGCTGCTCATTAATAGGATGTTAGTTTAACATCATTGTTGTTATTGTCATTGTTGGATTCCTTTGTTGAGGTTACAATTTATTACTTGGTTTTGAGTCTCCATGTTGAACATTTCTGAATACCAAGTACATGTTACATTGCCTTCATGTATCTTAACTCTTTAAATTGCATGTTTTGGCCACCATGCATTCATCATCTATTGTTAGGCAATTGTACATTATCAATGCATTTTTTTTAGGATGCTTGTTCTAACTGATCATCACCTATTTCATGCATTGAGATTTAGGAATTGTGAAATTGGATCGAAAGCTTACCTAGCGACATATTTTTGAGCTTTCTAAGCTTTGTGGACCATGCTTGCTATGTGATTGATTTTTGACTTCTATATCCTTTTTCCTAAGTTCCATAGCATCCATGTGTTTCACCTCTATGTCACTTAGGTGTTGCAACAGTTTCAATATGTGTCATTGATTGTTGTGTGAGTTTCATATACCATTTTGTTCACCAAATTCACTTACACATCAATCAATGTCCATGCACTATCCAATTTCACATTTGCTTGATTAATTGCTTGAATGCTTCCATGCCTCTTCACTACTTGTGTGGTTGACTTAACCCACAAGTCTTTTGAAGTATTTCAAGCACACTAGAATGAATGAAAGGTGTATCTTCTTTTGTATAATTGTGACATGGTTTCTAAATACTAGAGTGTGAGTTCTAAACCGTATGCAAGTTAGGACCCACACACTTATTTTCATTAATGTCACACCAATTCACTCACTCAATTCTAATGATTTACCTCATTCCAACAATCCATGCTTCCTTGCTTGTGCATTTACTTGTCTTATTATCTCCTGTTTTCTATGTTCAGGATGGATCATCATAAGAAAAAATGGAAGTGGGAGAAGAACACGCAGCATCAGTTGACCTACCAACTGAAGGTAGCAACTAGGAAAGTCGCCGAACCTGCTTGTTCATCTTTGGATGCACCGAGGACGGTGCAAACTTTTAAGTATGGTCAATTGAGTGCAAAGAGGTCAGGCTTGACAGCTTTATGGTTCCTTCATTTCTTCATGAGTTCTCCCACTTTGCATGCTTTTCTCCTCACTTCTTCCATCCAATACTTGCCTTATGAACCTGAAATCACTCAACAAACACATCAAGGCATCGAATGGAATTAAAGTGGATTAAAATCACCAATTTAAGGGCCTAAAAAGCATGTTTTTACACTTAAGCACAATTCAAGGGAGAATTACAAAACCATGCTATTTCATTGAATAAATGTGGGAAAAGATGATAAAATCCCCTAAAATAAGCACAAGATAAATCACGAAATCGGGGTTTATCAAATCTCCCCACACTTAAACTAAGCATGTCCTCATGCTAAAATCAAGAAAGAAGCAAGGGGTATCACATTTATTCAATGCATGCTAACTAAATGCAATCTATCTATATGCAATCTATCTATATGAATGCATCCACTTGGTCAAAACAAGTCAATTTCCAAGAATATATATACAAACACAAGGGCTAAGGCAATAGCAATCAAATCAACCCACAATTGAATTGAATCATTGAAAGATTTTACAAACTTGCAAGAGAAGATGATCATGGGTGGAGACATGTAATTGAGCGATCGAACCCTCACCGGATGTGTATCCGCTCTAGGCACTCAAGTGTATGGGGTTGATTCACTCAATTCTCCCCTAATCATGCTTTCCAAGATTTGTTTTTCATCTAACAATCAACAATTACTTTATGCATGCATACAAATATCATGAGGGCTTTCCCATAGGTTGTAATGGGGCTAGGGTCAAGGTAGGATGCATATGGTCAAGTGAGCTTGAAATTTGAATCTTTGATTAACTTAAACTTCCCACCTAACCTATGACAACCTATACAATTCTAAACAAACCTAACTACCCATTCTTCACTTTTTTCACACACTTATGCATTCTCTTTTTGATCACCACCCATATGCATTGACTTTTATTGAACCTTGTTTTGGGACATTTTGTCCCATTTTTATTGCAATTCTTTGTCTTTCTTTTTCTATTTATATTATTTATTTTCATTCATTTTTTTCTCTTTTTTTTATTATTATTTTTTTCATTACATTTTTTTTCTTTTCGAACTAAAATATATATATACAAGAACATCAATGCATATGGTTTACACATGATTAATACATGAGTATATACCCAATTCCCATGATTTTTTAACAAAAACGTAAACATACTTTTATCTCTACCCAATATTCCCAACTTTCCCAAAATCAAATGATGAACACTCTCACTAGCCTAAGCTAATCAAAGATCCAAACAAGGGACATTTATTGTTTTTCACTTAGGCTTGTAATGTGCTACAATTAAGAACAAATGGGTTAAGCATAGGCTCAAAATTGGCTAACAATGGAAGATAGAGGGTAGGCTATTTGGGTAAGTGAGCTATTTGAACAATGGCCTCAATCATGTAAATGCATGTATACACAAAATAATGGACATATAGAATTAAACAAATCAAAGATTACAATCATAGGAAGAGAATAATGCACACAAGAGTAAAAATAAGTGGTTATATATGATGTAACCACACAATTAGGCTCAAATATCACATGATTGTGTTCTTAGCTCAAAAATCATGTTCCACAAAGTATATAATTCAAGCAAGTTCTAAAAAAATTTTTTTTTCAATCAATTGCGGTGCCCTATAGATAAAATCCTTGGAAAATATCATGATTTTGACTAAGCTTATTATATACATATGCAATGCAACCAAAAATCCTAAAAGACCTAAAAATGAAATGCAAAAGTGTTGGAATTAGAAACTTGTCACCCAAAAATGCCGAGCGGTCAGACGACCTCCCCACACTTAAAAGTTTGCACCGTCCTCGGTGCATCCAAAGATGAACAAGGGGGTTCGGCGACTTTCCTAGTTGCTACCTTCAGATGGTAGGTCAACTGATGCTGCGTGTTCTTCTCCCACTTCTGTTTTTGCTTATGATGATCCATCCTGAACATAGAAAACAGGAGATAATAAGACAAGTAAATGCACAAGCAAGGAAGCATGGATTGTTGGAATGAGGTAAATCACTAGAATTGAGTGAGTGAATTGGTGTGACATTAATGAAAATAAGTGTGTGGGTCCTAACTTGCATGCGGTTTGGAACTCACATTCTAGTATTTAGAAACCATGTCACAATTATACAAAAGAAGATACACCTTTCACTCATTCTAGTGTGCTTGAAATACTTCAAAAGACTTGTGGGTTAAGTCAACCACACAAGTAGTGAAGAGGCATGGAAGCATTCAAGCAATTAATCAAGCAATTGTGAAATTGGATAGTACATGGACATTGATTGATGTGTAAGTGAATTTGGTGAACAAAATGGTATATGAAACTCACACAACAATCAATGACACATATTGAAACTGTTGCAACACCTAAGTGACATAGAGGTGAAACACTTGGATGCTATGGAACTTAGGAAAAAGGATATAGAAGTAAAAAATCAATCACATAGCAAGCATGGTCCACAAAGCTTAGAAAGCTCAAAAATATGTCGCTAGGTAAGCTTTCGATCCAATTTCACAATTCCTAAATCTCAATGCATGAAATAGGTGATGATCAGTTAGAACAAGCATCCTAAAAAAATGCATTGATAATGTACAATTGCCTAACAATAGATGATGAATGCATGGTGGCCAAAACATGCAATTCAAAGAGTTAAGATGCATGAAGGCAATGTAACATGTACTTGGTATTTAGAAATGTTCAACATGGAGACTCAAAACCAAGTAATAAATTGTAACCTCAACAAAGGAATCCAACAATGACAATAACAACAATGATGTTAAACTAACATCCTATTAATGAGCAGCAGCAGTAAACAGTAAACAAGATTAGCAGTCCAACACTTGTAATGGAAAGCAAAAATTAAACTAACTAACTAACTAAAAGAAATGGTGTTACATGATGCATGGTAGTGTTGGATGATGTTTGAAGGGTGGAAAGAGAAGAAGTGAAAAGAGAAGAAATGGGAAGAGGAGAAGAAAAGAATATGGTTGAATAAGGCAACCCACGCGTGCGCGTCATGTGCGCGTAAGCGTGGATTGATGAAATGGAAGTGACGCGTACGCGCGGCTGACGCGTACGCGTGCATGGTAAAGCAGAGAGTCGGCGCGAACCCGCAAGGTACACGTGCATGTGCCTTGGGGCACAAAGTTGGCACATTTCAGGCACAACTCTCGGGTAAATGTATGGGAAGTGGAAAAATTCAATCCACGCGCACGCGTACATGGTGCGTCCGCGTGGATGGTCGAAAATGCTTGAGGCACGCGTACGCGCCAGGTGCGCGCACGCGCGGGTTGGTGCTCTGTTTTTCAAAATTTTTTTCTATGTTTTTGCACCAAACCAAGCATTCCCAACCTCCAAACAACTACCGAAACATCACAAAACCTTATTTGACCTACTAGACTCCCAATTAAACTCAAATAATCAAACAAAACATGAAATTAAATCTAAATTACCAATATTTACAAAGAGGAAAAGGGAAAGATGTTACCATGGTGGGTTGTCTCCCACCTAGCACTTTTGTTTATTGTCCTTAAGTTGGACTTATGGGGAGCTCTTCATCAAGGTGGCTTGTGCTTGAATCCATCCTTGAATATCCACCAATGCTTGGACTTCTATTGTGCTTCATCATTCAAAGTTAATAGCTCCAAGCTTTGATGGAGTTCTTCACAAACCATAGACTCTCAAAGTTGATCTTCCTTGTGCGATCCGGGATCCCACACTTTGTTTTTACACCCGTCCTTGAGTTGATCATGGTGGTTTCCTCTGGGTGGCAAGAGAGATGAATCCTCATGGAAGTACCAAACTATCCTCCTAAACCCATCCAATTGAGCACTAATCTAACCTTTACTCCTTGAAGCTTCAACCATAATAAGCCTAGACTTACAATGCCAACCACGAAACATCTTTCTTTTACGCTTCATCCCACAAAGCATCCTAAGTTGACCATCCGTTTCAAGCAAGCCATATTCGAGTGGGACAATAAGGTTAATAGAAATGAGTTTCATCCACTCAAATGAAGGTGTAGATGGCAACCTAGGCAAAGGTGATTCCAAGGGTCTTGACAAGGCGTATTCAATTCCCATCCTCCTTTTTTTAAGGGCTTCCACCTCTCCACAAAATCTCTTAATTTCAATCTTTTGTTCAACAATTTTATCTAAACCTTTTCCCTAACTCAAATCATAAATGGGAGGACGAGAGAAATTTACCTCCACATTGCTTTCAAATCCAATGGGGGAAAGTTCTTCATGTTCAAAGGATTCTTCACCACTAAGACTTGGTGCTTGATCTTCCTCACCAAGGGAACTTAATTCTTGCTCTATCCCATCTGATTCTTCATAAGAGATATGCCTCGGAGGTTGTGCACATTCCTCTTTAGCATCAAATTCAATCATCTTGGAGGGGTCTTCTTCAATCCTAGACTCCCAAGGTGGTTCCACATCTCCTAAGTCTTCAACCACTTCTTCCTCTTGTTCAATAATCTCTACTTCCTCCTCTTGTTGCATTTCTTGCTTTAACTCCTCTTCTTCACCTTGGAGCTTCAAGTTCAATCCCTCACTAAGCTCCTTGGTTGCTTCTCCACATTCCACAATGGAAGTACCTTGATCGCATAGGCTTAGGCGGGATGAGACTATGTTGCCAATGGCTTCTACCATGATAGCCGTTTTTGCTCTTAACTCCTCAAATTTCTTTTTATCCTCCTTGTGTTGCCTTAAGATATGAGATTCAAGATCCCTTAATTCTAGAATAAAGGCTTCATCGGGAGGTGATGGTGGAAGAGAGGGTTCATTATTTGTGGGAAAGGTATTATAGTCGGAAGGTGGTTCTTTTAGGTAGAGTTGTGGTGGTTCATCTTGGTAGTAATATGGAGGGGGAGGCTCTTGAAAATGTTGATGTTGGAGTAGTGGTGGCTCTATGTGTGGTTCATATGGCTCATATGATTGTTGGTAGGATGGATATGGATTAGGGTCATATGAAGATGGTTGGTAAGAAGGGGCTTGTGAGTATGGTTGAGGGTTATGTTGGGGATATGGCTCATAGGCATATGGTGGTGGTTCTTGAAAGTTACAAGGGGATTCACCATAGCCATTGGATTGATATGCATTATAGAATGGCTCTTCTTCATAGTGCATTAGTTGAGGTTGTTGCCATGAGGATTGATCATATGCATATGGCTCCTCCCACCTTTGATTATCCCATTCTTAATACACATCTTCATTAAGGTTCCCATTTCCTACAACATAGTTGTAATCACACTCATAGCCAAAGTGAGAATTCATAGTGAAAAGTGAAAATAAGAAACAAAAGCTAACAAGAAATAATGAAACAAAGTCCTAAAACTAGCAAAAACTAACAAGCAATCCAAAAATCAAGCTATTCACAATATTCACATATATACAATAACCAATAACATAACACCATTGCAACTCCCTGGCAACGGCGCCATTTTGATGAACGAACTTTTGTGTGGTCTAGAATTCACAAATAATGAAGTCTTGTTGTAAAGTATAGTTTCTAAACCAACAATAGTCCTTTCATACAAAATATTTGTTTGTCGCTAGTACAAACCCCTAATTTTATAAACCGAAGTATTTAAACATCGGGTCGTTCTCCCTAGGAATTGCAATAAAGTGCCTTGTTATTGGTTATGGAGTATGTTTTGGGGTTTTTGAGATGATGGACAAGAAATATAAATGCAAAGGAAATAAACTAACAAAAAGGTCTTGCCAATTCTCATGTTGTGGTTAGTGATTAGGATAGAGATCCTTGACCACCTAACCTTGCCAAGACCTTTTTGTTAGTTTATTTTTTTTTTGCATTTATATTTCTTGTCCATCATCTCAAAAACCCTAAAACATACTCCATAACCAATAACAAGGCACTTTATTGCAATTCCTATGGAGAACGACCCGAGGTTTAAATACTTCGGTTTATAAAATTAGGGGTTTGTACTAGTGACAAACAAATCTTTTGTATGAAAGGACTATTGTTGGTTTAGAAACTATACTTTACAACGAGACTTAATTATTTATGAATTCTAGACCACACAAAAGTTCGTTCATCAAAGATACAAGCAATTGATCAGAAGGTGTCTTTCTGACATGCTTTCAGAATGGAGCATCTTATGTATATTCTATGATGGTCTGTCTGAATTGTCCAAGATGTCATTGGATCATTCTGCTGGTGGATCTCTTCATATGAAGAAGACGCCTGCAGAAGCCCAGGAACTCATTGAAATGGTTGCAAATAACTAGTTCATGTAAACTTCTGAAAGAAATCCTATGAATAATGGGATGACTCAGAAGAAAGGAGTTCTTGAGATTGATACTCTGAATGCCATATTGGCTCAGAAAAAAATATTGACTCAGTAAGTCAATATGATTTCTCAGAGTCTGATTGAAATGCAAGCTGCATCAGGCAGTACTAAAGAAGCCTCCCCTGAAGGAGAAGCTTATGACTCTGAAAATCTTGGAAGAAAAGAAGTGAATTACATGGGAGAATCCTATGGAAACAGTTACAATCCTTCATGGAGGAATCATCCTAATCTCTCATGGAAGGATCAACAGAAGCCTAATCAAGGTTTCAATAATAATAATGGTGGGAGAAATAGGTTTGGCAATAGTAAGCCTTTTCCATCATCTTCTCAGCAACAGACAGAGAATTCTAAGCAGAGCCTCTCTGACTTAGCAACCATAGTCTCTGATCTATCTAAGACCGCTATTAGTTTCATGACTGAAACAAGGTCCTCCATTAGAAATTTAGAGGCACAAGTGGGTCTGTGATGGTGGCAGAAATTGACCAGTTAAGAAATTAATAAACAAAATACGTTGCAAGTACAGTTCTCAACCAGCTAAGATCCGCCTTCTCAATTTAAAAAGGGTTGTCACAAAAATTAGAATTAAAAATACTGGGAGTATGAGTCCCAGGTCGTCTCCCAACGAGTTGCAGGAAAGAGTGGTAATTTATTAATTAGAAATTTTCCAGAAGGTTTGAGTTGGGTAATGAGTAATTAAAATAATTGTAAATTAAAGTAATAAAACTAAGAATTATTATTAATATAAAAAAGCCTTGACTGGAGAATTGATTAATTGGAAGTTCTATCCTTGTTGGAATATTCTCAAGTGTAATGTAAAGAGGTTGTTGTTTTCACTTAGTTAACCCTTATTAAATAAAGGAAAGTCAAGTGATTGAACTGACTCTTATCCGCAGATCCTAGTCCTTTCCCTTGGAAAGGTCTAGCGTTAGTAGATACAGAATTAGCCAACAATGTTTGATTTAACTAAGCACTTGAGCATTCCAACTCAAGTGTCTCCTCTTAATCAACTCCCATGTCAAGTAGAAAATCTATTCCATTGACATGGAATTAATATTCATAAAAATATAAGAGGACATAATTGAATAAAATAAAATAAAATAGAAATTTAAAATTAATTAAAAGTAAAAACAATTCTATGTATTAATAAATCCAAAATGCAACATACTTATTTGAATAGAGTCAATGATCAACTGAAAAGAGTAAAGGAATAAGAAAACAAACTAAAGTAATAACTTCGACGGAGGTGATGATTCTTCAACATCCAAAATCCAAAGCAAAAGCATAAACTATCAATGTAAAAAGAATATAGACTCAGACCTAAAACTAAAAGTAATCCTAATATCAATGTATCTCAATGTGTGTGGATGCCTAAGGGTGTGTGTTGAAGCGTCCTGAGTCTTTTCACGTTCCCTGGCTTTAATATGTGTTTCTGGGCCGAAAACTAGGTTAAAAGGCGGCCCGAAATTGCCCCAGCGTATTCTGTTATTTTTGCAGATCGTGCAGGTCACGCGTATGCGTCGTCCACGCGTTCGCGTCATTCAGCGATTTTCCTTGTCACGCGTCCGCGTCGTCCACGCGTTCGCGTCATTTGTGCAGACTCCAATCCACGCGTACGCGTCAGGCACGCGTTCGCGTCGCTGTAATTTCTTCATTTCGCGTGCTCGCGGGAGCCATGCGCTCGCGTCAATGTTCACTGGTCATCTCCTTAGTTTCTTGTGTTCGTTCCATTTTTACAAGCTTCCTTTCCATTCTCTAAGCCATTCCTGCCCTATGAAGCCTGAAACAGTTAACACACGGATCACGGCATCGAATGGTATAAAGGAGAATTAAAATATATAATTAAAAGATTTCTAGGAAGCAAATTTTCAACCATGGAACAATTTTGGGAAGAAATTGTAATATCATGCTAATCATATGAATAAGTGGGTAAAGACTTGATAAAATCACTCAATTAAACATAATATAAATCATAAAATAATGGTTTATCAACCTCCCCACGCTTAAACATTAGCATGTCCTCATGCTTAGCTTAAGGAGATAAAGTAAATTAGTAGAGAAATGTAAGACTCATGCAATGCAATACAACCTATATATATGAATGCAACTATATGATTCTTGCCTACTTGGTAAAAAGGAAACAAGCTCTTCAAGACAAACATAAATTGGATTTCACAAATTCAAATTATTTAGTAAAAACAGGTAACATTGTAAGAAGACAGCTCATGAAAGCAGGGAACATAGAATTAAGCACTGAACCCTCACTGATGGTGTATATGCACTCTAGTCTCTCAAGTGTATAGGGTAATCACTCTACTCTTCTCTAATCATGATTTCTAAACTTTGTTCTTCACCTAACTAATCAACAATATTTAATGTACCAATGCAACATTATGAGGTCTTTTTCAAGGTTGTAATGGGGCTAAGGTAAGGGTGAGGGTATATATATGGTTAAGTGAGCTAAAATATGAATCTTTGACTAACCTAAGCTTTCACCTAACATACAAACACTCTATATAACTCTAGAATCATGCTTAGCTACCCAGAATTCTCACTTTTTCTTTACATACTCATGTATTAACTTTTCTTTTTAACTTGTATCACATATGCATTGATCTTTTTTATTAACTTAACTTAGCATTGGGGTAATTTTGTCCCCTTATTTAATTACTTAATTATTACTATTATTTTTGGAATTTTTTTTAACTAGGAAAATAAACATAGCTTATCAATGCACATGGATTTTCAATTTCTCTAGTTTCACATGAGTAGGTACCCAGATTCCCATTATTTTATCATGACACATTCCCTTATTAACCAATGTTCTCACAAATTCCCACACTCAATTGATACACACTTTCTATCTTAAGCTAACCAAAGATTCAATTTGGGGTATTACTTGTTTTTCCCGCTTAAGGCTAGTAATATGGTAAAATATGGAACAAATGGGATTAAAAGGCTCAAAGTGGCTAACAAAGGTAAATGGAAGGGTAGGCTATTTGGGGTAAGTGAGTTAAAAAAATTAATGGCCTCAATCATATGCATGCATATAACATATTAAACATTGGACATATAGAATGGAACAAAATAAAGATTACAATCATAGAGAAGCAAATACACAAGAATAAAATATTCATGGTTAAATAATGTAACCATGTCATTAGGCTCAAGTCTCACAGGTTGTGTGTTCTTAGCTTTTTAAACTATGTTCCAATTACAACTTCTAACAAGTTTTAACGCAAAAATTTCGATTTAAATTAGTGAAATTTTTTTTTTAAAAATAAGGTCTTAAAAAGAAACTTATTATTTTTCAACCAAATAGAATATACATGCAACTAATTATTACTATGCAATCTATCCTATTCTACAAAAGAAAAACTAACTAAATATTCTATTTTATTGGTGTTTAGGGAAGAGAAATTACCTCCGGAAGTCAGGTACTGACCGACCTCCCCACACTTAAGGCTTTGCACCGTCCTCAGTGCCATCTGTCAGGAATAAAGGGGGGCTGGTAGCAGCATCTCCACCATTGGGACCATCATGGCTCCCGGTGCTGGTAAATGAAGTGGAGTCCGGGATATCTGGGTCTTCTTTAGGTGGGTGGTTACCAATGAGTAGCTCATTGAGGTATGTAAATCTGCGCTTGTTACGGCGCTCTCTTTGCTTCCCTTTCCGGTCAAGCCGGTCTAACCTCTCAAGTATCTGATGGAGCAGTTGGTTTGTGGATGGTGCTTGTGATGTGGAAGAAGAAGGGGTATCTTCTGCTGGTTCTGTGCTCCGGTTGATAGTGGCTGCTGGAGGTCTGATATACTTCCCGTTAGGGACGTATTGATCATCTCGTGGAATCATGGCCTTGTTGTCCCCAGCTCTATAGGAGACTCCGGCTGCTAAGACTAGATCTGAAACCAAGGCGGGGAAAGGTAAGTTGTCCGCAATCTGTACGTGTCCCATAGCATGCCAAATGTGTCTTGGTAAATTGAGGTGCTGGTCTGTAAGGATACACCAGAATAGAACAGCCATGTCTGCAGTGAAGGAGGACTCATGAGTGCTCGAAAAGACGTAATGGGACATGATCTGTGCCCATACTCGAGCCTCCAAGGTGAGTGCTGAAGCCAATATGCCCTTAGGTTGGGAACGATGGTATCCGTAGATCCATATGCTGCCAGGTTGTGCGATAACTCTGAGAATGGCGTATCAGTCAAATTGGTATATCTGGCGTTTGAGTGAAACTTCTTGAAAAGCGTCCAATCCTTCTGGAGTAAGGGGAAGATCTAAAGCTCATTCAATGGCCTCTTCTGTTATAGGGACTTGCTTCTGATGGACATAGACAGACTGCATGGTTGGCATGTGAAAATTGGAGTAGAATTCAACTACCCATGATAGATTAACCTGCTGTGGCTGTCTCCGTAGGAATTCCCATTGTCTTCGCTCAATGCGGGGCTCAACAATTTCAGCAATGTTGGTCGGGAGGATAAGAAGGTACTCATTGTTATAATTTCTTTCAGCAAGGATGGGGAACATCTTCTCACAGTAGCGGTTAGTGAACCGTGCAGTGTCCTTTGCTGGAAAGGCTTTCTCTTTTTCATCGACCTTGATGATCTTCTTTGTTCGTTTTGTTGAGGGTTTCACCGCTATTGAAGATGGCTCTGCCATTAATGTTCTTTTTGTTCCTCTCTTTGCTGGTGGTTTGGGAGTAACTTTTTCTTTACCTTTCTTGGTGGCCATCCTGAAAAAGGAAAAAGAGAGTAATACGTAAAGCTAAGGGTTTGAGCAAGGGAGCGAATATTAAGGGTGATAATCAATGCACGGTGAAGAAGGATGTCGTTAACACATGGTCTAGACTACATGTGAAAAGTTCATCAAAGGCAATATAGCAAGTGCATGTGATGGCAATTAAATGCAAGATGTTTATTGACATGCCGGCAAAGGCATGAGTAGCATAGATCAAGCATTCAATGTCCAAGTTAGATTACCAAGCCTTTCAAACTAATAATCTGTTTGTATTGATAATTATATTTAATTAATAAAATATAAAAGGAGTTTTGTGAAAAAACAGGCATTAAAGTAGTAGAATAGAATAATTTAAAATAATGCACAATGCCATACGGGCTTTTTCACAAACACTTAGCATGCATGGTAAATATGTTATTGAAAGTATTAAATTGAACATGCAAACAACCTTTTTAAGAAGTGATATTAATTGTCAAACAATTCCACAATAACTCACAAGCAAAATATAAAAGAAAATAATCACCTAGTTAAATATCTAACACCAATTAAAGGAATAAAAAGAAAGAAAAGAAAATATAGATAATAAAAGTGAAAAGGAAAAGAAGAAAAAAACATAAACATAAATAAGAGTAATAAAGAAAAAGTAAAAGGTAAAGAAAGAAAGAAAAGAACCTTGGGAATGGATGTGAAAAATAAGGTAAAAAGTGAGGAAGAATAGAGAAGGAAGAAGGGGGAAGAAAGAAATAACAAGGGAAAAGAAAAATTAGGATTTGGGGAAGAAAAGATAAGATATTTTAGCTAATCTGAATAAGCTGTGCACCGCAGGTGACGCGGACGCGTGAGTCACGCGATCGCGTGGTGGGCGATGTTTTTCAAGTGACGCGGACGCGTGAGGCACGCAGACGCGTGACTTGATTTGTGCGAGTGGCGCGAGAGCAGCCTCGCGTTCGCGCGACTCTCTGTCTCAAACTCATTTTGCCAAAGTTTAGGGTGACGCGATCGCGTGAATGGCCATAGTTGCAAAACGACGCAGACGCGTGGGGCACGCGGTCGCATGATAGGGGTTGTGCTTCTAGCATCATTCCAGCCCCACTCCATCATAACTTGCTGCCATAGACCCATTTACGTCGATTTTTAGGGGCACGTGTTCGCGTGGGTGACGCGGACGTGTGGGAAGCTCTTTTTCATAATGACGCGGACGCGTCAACGACACGGTCGTGTGGGTATATTTGTGCCTAAGGCACGCCTCCAGCCACGCTTTCGCGTGACTTTCTGTTCAATTCTCTTTTCTTCAGAACGCACCTATGACGCGGACGCATCAGCGACGCTTGCGCGTCGCGTGTATTTTTTTATATGCAGAATGCAAATGCAACTGTAAACTATATGCAGCTATATGCTGAGATTATGAGAAGAGTCATCATCATAAATGAAAATAGAATAAAGTAAAACAAAACTAAGACTGAAAAAGAACGATCATACCATGGTGGGTTGTCTCCCACCTAGCACTTTGCTTTTATGTCCTTAAGTTGGACGCTCGTTAGGCTCATTCTGCTTCTGTTGGTGGGTCTTCCAAGAGGAAGACCTCTAGTTCTTTGTTATTCTTCATCTTCTCACCATGATAAAGCTTTAGGCGATGTCCATTGACCTTTAAGAATTTGGAGCTAGAAGGATGACACAGGTGGAAAACTCCATATGGCTCTGCCTTTTCTACTCTATATGGACATTCCCATCTTGATCTCAGTTTTCCTGGCATAAGCCTCAGTCTGGAGTTATAAAGAAGAACTAACTCTCCTGGTCTGAATTTTCTCCTTTTTATGTGCTTGCCATGGACAGCCTTCATCTTTTCTTTGTATCGCTTGGAGCTGTCATATGCTTCTAGGCGAAGATTCTCCAGTTCTGCTAGTTGCAGCTTTCTTTCAGCACCAGCTTTCTCAAGATTTATGTTGCACTCCCTCACAGCCCAGAAAGCCTTGTGTTCCACCTCTACTAGAAGGTGGCAAGCCTTTCCGTATACTAAGCGGAAGGGGCTCATCCCAATGGGTGTCTTGTATGCTGTTCTATATGCCCAGAGTGCATCTTGTAGCCTGGCACTACAGTCCTTCCTATGAGGTTTTACTATCTTTTCCATAATACGCTTTATCTCTCTGTTAGAGACTTCTGCTTGCCCATTGGTCTGGGGATGGTAAGTGGTATGTGAAATTGTGATCATCAACAATGGCGCCAAATGACTTAGAGCTCTTAAACGTGAATCACACTTTGTCACAATTCCGCACAACTAACCATCAAGTGCACTGGGTCGACCAAGTAATAAACCTTATGTGAGTAACGGTTGATCCCACGGAGACTGTCGGCTTGAAGCAAGCTATGGTCACCTTGTAAATCTCAGTCAGGCGAATTCAGATGGTGATGGAGAATTGATAATTAAAAGATAAATAAAATCATAAAATAAAGATGGAGATACTTATGTAATTCTTTGGTTGGAATTTCAGATAAGCGTATGAAGATGCTTTGTTCCTCCTGAACCTCTGCTTTCCTATTGCCTTCTTCCAATCATTCATACTCCTTTCGATGGCAAGCTTTATGTTGGGCATCACCGTTGTCAATGGCTACTTCCCGTCCTCTCAGTGAAAATGTTCCAAATGCGCTGTCACCGCATGGCTAATCATCTGTCGGTTCTCGATCATGTCGGAATAGAATCCATTGATCCTTTTGCGTCTGTCACACGCTCCACAATCGCAAGTTTGAAGCTCGTCACAGTCATCCCTTCCCAAATCCTACTTAGAATACCACAGACAAGGTTTAGACATTCCGGATCTCAGGAATGGCCGCCATAATTCTAGCCTATACCACGAAGGTTCCAATCTTAGATTAGAAACCCAAGAGATACGCATTCAAGCCATTGCTAGTAGAACAGAGGTGGTTGTCAGGCACATGTTCATAGGTAAGAATGATGATGAGTGTCACGGATCATCACATTCATCAAGTTGAAGAACAAATGAATATCTTGGAGAAGAAATAGACTTGAGTTGAATAGAAAAACAATAGTACTTTGTATTAATTCATGAAGAACAGCAGAGCTCCACACCTTAATCTATGGTGTGTAGAAACTCCACCGTTGAAAATACATAAGAACAAGGTTTAGGCATGGCCGAATGGCCAGCCTCCCAAACGTGTCTAAGATAGCATAATACTTATCAAAGATCGATTTTCTGAAAATACAATAGCAAAAGGTCCTATTTATAGAAAACTAGTAGCCTAGGATTTACAGAAATCAGTAATTAATGCAAAAATCTTCTTCCGGGCCCACTTGGTGTGTGCTTGGGCTGAACATTGAAGCTTCCATGTGTAGAGACTTTTCTTGGAGTTAAACGCCAGCTTTTGTGCCAGTTTGGGCGTTTAACTCCAGCTTTTGTGCCAGTTTTGGAGTTAAACGCCAGAATTCTTGAGCTGACTTGAAACGCCAGTTTGAGCCATCAAATCTCGAGCAAAGTATAGACAATTATATATTGCGGGAAAGCCCAGGATGTCTACTTTCTAACGCAATTAAGAGCGTGCCAATTGGGTATCTGTAGCTCCAAAAAATCCACTTTGAGTATAGGGAGGTCAGAATCCAACAGCATCTGCAGTCCTTTTTCAGCCTCAGAATCAGATTTTTGCTCAGGTCCCTCAATTTCAGCCAGAAAATACCTGAAATCACAGAAAAACACACAAACTCATAGTAAAGTCCAGAAGAGTGATTTTTATTTAAAAACTATTAAAAAATATAATAAAAACTAATTAAAATATACTAAAAACATACTAAAAACAATGCCAAAAAGCGTATAAATTATCCGCTCATCACAACACCAAACTTAAATTGTTGCTTGTCCCCAAGAAACTGAAAATCAAATAAGATAAAAAGAAGAGAATATACAATGAATTTCAAAAACATCTATGAAGATCAGTATTAATTAGATGAGCGGGGCTTTTAGCTTTTTGCTTCTGAACAGTTTTGGCATCTCACTTTATTCCTTGAAGTTCAGAATGATTGGCATCTATAGAAACTCAGAATCCAGATAGTGTTATTGATTCTCCTAGTTAAGTATGTTGATTCTTGAACACAGCTACTTTATGAGTCTTGGCCGTGGCCCTAAGCACTTTGTTTTCCAGTATTACCACCGGATACATAAATGCCACAGACACATAACTGGGTGAACCTTTTCAGATTGTGACTCAGCTTTGCTAGAGTCCCCAATTAGAGGTGTCCAGGGTTCTTAAGCACACTCTTTTTTTTGCTTTGGACCTCGACTTTAACCGCTCAGTCTCAAGTTTTCACTTGACACCTTCACGCCACAAGTAGGGGTGTGCAAAAAAACTGGTTTCACTGAACTGAATTGAAACTGAACTGAAACTGTTTTAAATAAACCAGTTTTTTTAAATAAAAAACTGAACTGAAACCATAGTTTTTATGAAAACCAGTTTATTAAAAACCAGTTTTTATGGTTCAGTTTAGTTTTAAACCAAATTAAAACTGGTTTTATTTAAACTCTAAAATTAGTTTTTACATACTCTTTCTCTCTCTCCTTTCACTTTCTCTCTCCCTTTCCTCTCTCTCTCCACTTTCTCCCCCTCTTTCCCTTCTCTCTCCTCTCTCTCCTCTCTATCTCTCTCCTCTTTGTCTCCCTCCTCTCTCTCCTCTCTCTCTCTCTCCTCTTTTTTCCTCTTCTCTCTCTCCTCTCCCTCCTCTCTATCTCTCTCCTCTTTGTCTTCCTCCTCTCTCTTTCCTCTCTCTCTCTCTCCATCCTCTCTCTCTCCTCTCTCCTCTCTCTCTCTCTCCATACTCTCTCTCCTCTCTCCTCTCTCTCTCTCTCTCTCTCTCTCTCTCTCTCTCTTTTCCTCTTTTTTCCTCTCCTTTCCCTCCTCTCTCTCCCTCCCATCTCTCTCTCTCTCTCTCTCTCTCTCTCTCTCTCTCTCTCTCCTCTTTTTCCCCCCTCTCTCCCTTCTCTCTCTCTTTCCCCCCTCTCTCTCTCCTCTTTGTCTCCCTCCTCTCTCTCTCCATTCTCTCTCTCTCTATCTCTCTCTCTCCGTCTCTCTTCCTAACTCTATCTCTCCCTTCTCTCTCTTCTTTCCCCCTCTCTCTCCCTCTCCCTTCCCGTCTCTCTTCCTCTCTCTCTCTCCTCCTCTTTCTCCCTCTCCTCTCTCTCCCTCTCTCTTTCCTTTTCTTTCTCTCTCTCCTCTCCCTCCCCTCTCTCCCCTCCCATCTCTCTTCGTCTTTCTCTCTCTCTCTCTCTCTCTCTCTCTCTCTCTCTCTCTCCTCTCCCACTTTTTCCCAATTCCTTCCTCTCAATCTCTCTCGTCCCTTCTCTCTTCTTCTTCTTCTTCTTCTTCTCTCTCTCTCTCTCTCTCTCTCTCCCCTTTTTTCTCTCTCTCTCTCTCTCTCTCCTCTCCCTCCTCTCTCTCTCCCCCTGTTTCTTCCTCTCTCTCCTCCATGTCTTTCCTTCTTCTCCCTCTCTCCTTGCTCTCCTTCCCTTCCCCTTCTCTCTCTCTCTCTCTCTCTCCCTCCTCTCTCTCTCTCCCTTTTTCCTCTCCCTTTTCTTTCTCTCTCTCTCCCCTCCTTTCTCTCTCTC